>NW_027185903.1:13004785-13034584 GCF_028583685.1 Petaurus breviceps papuanus
ATCTATCTATCTATCTATCTATCTATCTATCTATCTATCTATCTATCTATCTATCTATGAATAATAAAATATTTTGGCCATCCTTACAAATACTGTTTTGATATATGCCACCAGGCCCTGAGGATAAAAGCAGGCAGATGGTAAGTAAAGAAACCATCTGATGAGATATATCAAATACTCATTACCTGTATTAGACCAATCTCTTTCTCATTACTGCAGACTTCACTAAAGAATCTTTGTAGCATTCTAATGCTCGATGCACTTAGACCAATGTCATTTAAAAACTTGAAGACCTTGTTAGCAATTAATATGACTGGGGGAAGAGAGAGTTGTGTCAGGGCTTATCTAAGACATCTTCTATGGCCTTGTTGAATGTCATTGGTGAAGGTATATTTGTGTACGAATATACATTCTCTAAAGTCCTGTTCCAGTGCCAAGCCCCACTCCTCCCCACCACCCCCACGCCCACATTGAATACTAGATAGAAAGCTGGCCTTGGAGTCAGAAAGATCTGGGTTCCAGTTCACTTATGACATATAGTGGGTCCCTGCCCTTAAAGTGTTGACATTACATTGATGGAAAATAACACAGATAAGGCAAAACAAAGTAAATTCAAAGGGGAATAGAGTATTAAAACATGGGAGGAATAGGAAAGGACTCTGGTAGGAAAGAACACCTAAACTATGCCTTGAAGAAGCTAAGGATTCCAAAAAGTGAAGTAAATGAAGAGAGAAGATTTACCTAAATTTATCTAAACCTGATCTATTTTTCTGGGGGCCGGGGGGAGATAGTTCAAAGATGGTTACAAAAGTACAATGCATACGTGGAGTAGTGGGTAGGCTGGTTGAGTTGAAATTAGAGCTTGTTAGGGGTAGCAATGTGAAATCAATTTAGAAAGACAGGTTGGAACCAGCCTTTGGAAAATTTTAAATGCCAAAAGAGTTTGTATTTTATCCTAGAGGTGACAGGAAGCCATTATGCTTCTAGAGCTGGGAAGTCATATGGTGAGCCTTGTGCTAAAAGACTGTCCTTTTGGCACCTATGTGTAGGATGAATTCCAAAGAGGGAGAAACTCCAGGCAGGAAGACAAATTATAGAAGGCCACTCTACAGAAGGAGCTCAGGACAGAGATACTGAAAGCAGTATGAGGGTGAGAAGCCTGGCAGTGCTGTGAGTGTAGAGAAGGGGAAAGAGGATGAACAGGACTTGACCATGGTTTGCATATGGGAGAAGGAGAAGGGTGAAAAGTAAAGAACTCTGTGATAGCAAATCTGAGTGACAAGAAGGATTGCTGGGCCCTCGATAGAATGATAGATGATAAGATAGAGGGGTTTCAGGGGAGAGAGAATGGATCGCATTTTGCTCATGTTAAATTTGAGTTACCTGAGGGATTTTCTAAGGAACATCTAACTTGAAGTTAGTGATCTAATTCTTGATCTTAAGAGAAAGATGATGGATGGATATGTAGATCTGGGGAGTAATCTGCATAAAGATGGCATCTGAATACATGAGAGCTGATGAGACCAACGAACAATAGAGAATAAAGACAGAGGGGAAGAGGGCCCAGGGTATATATCCATGCAAAAGTGGGTCTACAATTCCGTTTAAAAAAAAAAGGATGAATAGTGAGAATAGCCCCTGGGTTAAGCAATTAAGAAATCCATGGTAACTTGCATGGAACCATTTCAGGTAAGTGGTGGGATGGAAGTCAGACTGCAACAGATTGAGAAGGGAGTCCTATGTGAGGAAGTATTATCATCCAGTCAAGAAGCATTTATTAAGCACCTACTATATGTCAAGCTTTATATTAAGAGCTTGACTTTAAACACAAAGAAAATAAGAAAAAAATCCCTTCTCACAAGGAGTTCACAGTCTAATGGGAAGACAATATGCAAACTGCAAATAAGATACATACAGGATAAGTTGGAAAAGGCTTTTTGTAGAAAGCTGAGGCAAGAAGTAGAAACAGCTTTTTCTTGGAGTTTGGTAGTGAAAGAGAGGATATGTGTACATATATGTATGTATATATGAGATAGATATAGATAGACAGACAGACAGACAGACAGACAGATAGATAGAGCAACAGTTTGAGGGGTATTACTGGGCCATGGGAAGATTTTTTTTAAGACAGGAGAGATCTGAGCATGTTTGAAGCCATCAGGGTGGCATCCAGTAGATAAAAAGAGACTGCATATTAAAGACTGACAGAGAGGATAGGATCTTACTGCAGTAGATGTTGACATGCAAATTGCAATTATCTTCATGGTGGTTTGTTTGCTTATGTTTCTCATGAGGACTATTAAAACAGAATGATAACAATGATTAGCTGACACTACTTAGCACTTTACAACTCACTTTATGAATATTCTCATTTGAGCCCACAACAAGCCAGAAAGGTAGCTCCCACAGGTATTAATTATTCTGCATTTTAGAGAGGAAACTGGAGCGGAGAAAAGTTTAAGTCTGTATCTCCCTGACTCCAAGTAAAGAGCCCTGAGAAAAGACTTTTCTCATTTTGGGGAACAAAAGGAAACTATCTCCAATAATTCCTTTACTCACCCATCTGAAGAGCATATGTTGGTCATCTTCCCATTTAGTTGTAACTTTTTGTTTCATTTATAGCAAAACTGTCAATATAAGATGTTTTGTTCAGTTCTTTCCATGGCCATCAACTCAGTCGCTGAATAGAGATTGCACATTGGGACTATAGCAACAGTTACTTTAGCAGAAGGTCTGAAGGACATTAGAATCTAAGCTTCTTGAGGGCAGGAACTATTTCTGCCTTCCTCTTATCTTCCCACCACAAGGCACAGTGTCTATTCCATTAAGCAGAGATGTCAAACTCAAAACCCTGCAGCTCTCCTTGGTGCTAACCAGATCAAAGTATTATTGGGAAATATGAAAAAAATAAAAATATAGCAGAATGTAGATAATGTCAATGTGTGCCTAAGTCCCTTTGTACAGCAGGAATCATTATGTATAGTTTAGTGGCCCCCATTTTTATTTGAGTTTGTAAAGTAAGCACTTAAATTCTTATTGACTTTTTTTTCCTTCACAAAATAAGTTTAGAATTTGGGGAACCTCTTGGGAGTGGAGTCAAAATGTTGGCATAGAGGAAGCAATCAGATGAATTCTCCCAACACTTGCCTCCAAAGAACTTTAAAATAATACTTCAGGGTGGCTAGATGGTGCAGTGAGTAAAGTGCTGGCTCAGAGTCAGGAGGACCTGAGTTCAGATCTGGCCTCAGATACTTAACACAAAAAAAAAACTAGCCATGTAACTTGGGCAAGTTACTTAACCCCAATTGCCCTTCAAAAGGCAAATAATAATAATAACACTTCAAATTGAATTATGGAATGGCAAAGTCAGAGTCTTCCAGCTCAAGACAACTTAGGAGGTCAGAAAGAAAGTTCTGTGACACAAATAGAGAAAAGCCTGGAGCCCAGTGCATGAAACACCAGTGGTGGACCAGGAGACGTGACAGAAGCAACAGCAGCTTCAGGAGTTCTCAAACTAGAAACACAGCAAAGGGACCAAGCAACAGTTCTGAAAGAGATTACAGGAGATCCCTATTGTTACATGAAGGACCAGACATTGTTTGGCACCAACATTGTCTATACCCACTTTGGGGACACAGTTCTAGGGTAGAGAGGAGCACTTTCGGTCAAGAAGGAGTGAAAACTCTGAGGGGAAAGATCTGGTACCCTTTTCCTGGGTAAGGGCCAGAGTGCACAATGAAGAACAGTAACCAGACCTCCTCAGATCACACCAATTTGGAAGCACTGAAAACTTGAACTAGTTTGGAAAAAAAGTGTGAAAAAGCCTGAAGCTTGAGACAGTTGCCCCCTCTTTTCTTCACCTTCCCCTGAACAGATGAACTTTAACATAAAGTTCAAAATCAAAAAGTAGAGTGAAAAAACGAGCAAATGACAACAAAAACCACTATAAAAAAAAACCTTACCATAATTAGCTTCTATAGTGACACGAAAGATTAAGATACAAACTCAGAAGAAAATGAAGTTAAAATAGCTACAAGAAAAGCTTCAAGCGGGGGGGGGGGGGGGGGGGAAGAGGTAAATTGGACTCAATGCCCACAAGAATTCCTGGAAGGGCTAAAAAAATGATTTTCAAAATCAGAATGGTGGGGAAAAAAAGTAGACAAAGAAATGAAAGCCAAAGAAGGAGATAAGATAAATAAAATTAGCCCTGTTTGCTGATGATATCTCCTCTTTACTTATTTTTATTATATTAATTCCTTTCGCTTGTCTTATTGCTATTGCTAGCATTTTGAAAACTATATCAAATAATAGTGAGGAGACTGGGAATCCTGGCTTCAGTTCCTTATTTATTGGAAAAAGTTCTAGTATATCTCCATTGCATATGATGCTTGCTTTTGACTTTAGATGCTTCTTATGATTCTTTAAAAAGTTTGCTCTAGGACTATACTTTGTTGATTTATTCTTAGGAGCCTGCTCTTCCTTTTCTGCTATCACCACAATAGAAGTGTAAGCATCACAAAAAATTTTGGAACATTCTGATACTTACTCATCTCACTGGTTGTCAAGGCTAAAAAATCACCCATTTGTCTTCCCTGTAGTGATGGGCCTCTGTGTATTTAGTTAAGCTTTTCCTCAAATGTAAGCGACACATATTATGTTGCTGGGCTCATACTTTAACCTTTCCAGAATTTGAGGACCTAACAAAACTGTGCTCCAGTAACATGATCTGTGAGAATCTAGGGATATTTGAAAACCTAGACTTCACTGACTCAGTCTCTGAGAACCTATAGTATGATGAAGTACAAAACATTTTACTCTGTCAAACAAAGGGAAGTTTAAAAAATAAACATAATGAGGAGCGGCTAGGTGGCACAGTGAATAGAGCACCAGCCCTGGAGTCAGGAGGACCCGAGTTCAAATTTGACTTCAGATACTTAACACAAAAACTAGCCGTGTAACCTTAGGCAAGTCACTTAACCCCAATTGCCCTCCAAAAAAAAATAATAAATATAATAAAATTCAAAGTATAAATGCAGTTTCCAGATACCTGGTAAATTTTAAATACCAGCTGTTTTATCTGTAACAATATGAATAAAAATATACTATTCCTACATACTATGAGAAGAATGGGTAGAAAATAGCAATTAAATTAGAATTATATTGCAATAAAGGTAAGAAGAAAATTTTTGTTTTGTTTTACCAATGAGAGTATTAGTGATGCTAAGAGGAAAGTGCCACCTTAATATTATTTGTAAAAATTTTAAGTAATTAGTAAGCCCCAAAGAAAGCAATAATTAAAAAAAAAAAAGTTTAACACCTAGGTTGCAAGGCTACATAGGAGGGATTCTTAAAATTTAATTGATGAATGAATAAGCATTTAAGTGCCTACTATGTGTGGAATACAGTGCTGAGGGCTGGAGATAAAACTTAAAAGGGGACAGTCCTTGATCTAAAGAAGTGCACACTGTAATCCGGAGAAACATATAAAACACATAAAACCTCTCCAATTATGCAGTTTTAGAAAACAGAACATTCTATTTAATCTAAAGACAAAAGTGGTACTTTGTATCTTGTGCTTCTAATTTCTGTAAAATCAAAGAAAACTCAACTCATCTTAGCTTGGAGGGTTGGAGGCAGAAAGACTGATACAATAGCTTTTTGTTGAGAGAAATATACACATACCAAATGCAAAACACAATTAACCTCAAAGAAAAAAAATCTTGTTTTTCTCCTTGTTCAACTGTTAGGTTTTTAAGTCCTATAAAAATCCAAAAAAATTTTATTCATATCCTCAACCTTGTTTTATTAACATGAAGCTCATATTTTTTTTCCTTGATACAAACAGCTACAGCTAGCTTCATTTAATTATTCCTAGGTCTGTCTGCCTCTTCTATGTCAATGTGAGCTGAAATCAGTCTTCCTTTCCTATCTTTTTTAGCAAAACCATCTTCAGCTTTCAATCATCCCTGGAAAAGCCAGGCCAGTGACAGCCCTTCCATTCACAATGCCACTAAAACATTATGAATGGAACATACTCTAACACTGCATTTAACATATCTGATGCAGGATCTTCAACTCAGGAGCAAACGCGTCTAGCAAAAATGCAGAAATAACTAAACTAGGCAAGGTAGGTTGCACAGGTAGGTTAGAGTGATGGGCCTGGAGTCAGGAAGTCTTTGGTTCAAATCCAGCCTCAAGACACTTATTAGCTGTGTGACATTAGACAAGTCAGTTGACCTCTGTTTAATTCAGCTTCCTCATCTGTGAAATGGGGATAATAACAGCATTTACCGTCTGGAATTGTGAGGATCAAATTAGTTAAATACTTGTAAAGTGTTTAGCACAGTGTTTGGCGCATAGTAAATGTTATATAAATGTTAGCTACAAAGAATGCTATATAAATGTTAGATTACAAAGAAACTTGAATGATTCTTCAGGTATGTTAGCTTCTCTCTCTCTCTCTCTCTCTCTCTCTCTCTCTCTCTCTCTCTCTCTCTTTCTCTCTCTCTCCCCTCTTTTTTAAAAGAAATCTAGATAGATGGGCAGTACAGAAGAATAAAAATAGAAAAATAAATCTTGACAGTAAGTACTATTTCACAAGAAAGAGCCAAGAAGAATCCCCTGAGTATCCTAAATCATGAGATAGGAGATTTCAGAGGGCACAGAGGAAGGATACATGGACAAAAATTATTATTAAATTACCATTAACTTAAAAATAAATTAATTAAAATAATTATTAAATTAGTACTACTACTAATAATAATAATACAAATAAATGATGTAGCCTGATATAGCAGACAGCATATTGGAACTGGGGATCAGGAAGATCAGGGTTCAGATACCCCCATAGACACTTTCTAGCTGTGTGACTAGCTATATAAATCACTCAATCTCTCCACCTCTGTTCCTCATCTATAAAATGGAGACTAAACCTGTAGCACTTAGCTCACAAAGTTTCAAGGAGGCCTGAATAAGATAATGTATGTAAAGTATTTTACAAACTTGAAAGAGCTATGTAAATGTCAGTTATTAAAAGGGATGGGATCCAGAAGGGATAGAATATAATATACATTGCAAAAGACAAACTGATTTTGTCTTTTCTCCTCTAATATTGACTTTACCAATTTAAGGAGACTATTTGGAATCATATATACAAGCATTTTTCAAGGGGTCTTGACAAAATCTTGAGGTCATTAAATAACCACAAACAATTAATTTGGGAAAAGAGGAGCTGACTAGTTTGGGAAGAGATTTTATAGATGGCTACCACAAGACCATAAAAAGAAATTTAATATATTTTATAACTCATACAAGTCACATTTGAACCTTTATGAATGCTACCAATAAAATTCCTTTTGATTAGCATGGCACTCCTCCAAAAGCAAATTTGTGGCACTCTGGAAATTACTTTCTCTTAATTTCATTAATTTTTGGTTGTGCACCTGGAAGGATTTGCAAAAGACCCCTAAAATATTTCAAAATAGTCTAACTTTAGGTAGTAATCAAATCAAGGCATTGTAGCAATTTATACAAAAGTATGTTTATTAAAAGACTACTGGACTAAAGTAGGAGAAAAGACTGATGATTGTCATTTTACTCTCACAACTCATTAACATTAGGGATGTTTATGAAGTGCTATATGTAACTTGCACCTCAACTCTTTCTCTCTTTCCTTTAGGACTCTGATACTGAACCAGAAAAAGATTTAATGAGCAAGAAAGACCTAGAATATGGCAGCCCTTTTTGAAAATAAGATTTTGCTGGGTTTTTTTTTTCATTTATTTCATGTGTTTTCCTAATTCTTCAGTATTGGGACACTATCTGGAGAATGGGACAGCTAGAGGGCAGCATAGCGCACAGAGTGCCAAGCTTGGAGTCAGGAAGACATCTTCCCAAGTTTAAATCTAACCTCAAACATTCATTAGCTATGTGACCCTGGGCAAGTAACTAATGATGTTTGCCTCAATTCCCTCATCTGTAAAATGAGCTAGAGAAGGAAATGGCAAACCACTACAGTATCTCTGCCAGAAAAACTCCAAATGGGGTCAGAAAGAGTTAGACACAACTGAACAGCACACATTTAGACATTAGATTTATGCTTAAGGGAGAATAAAAAGTTCATTTTACAAAGTAGCTGAGAAGTCATTTTAAAAAAAATTATGCCTTATCCTTCCTTTATTTACTAGTTTGCAAGTTGCTAATTTTTTTTTTTAAGCAATTGGGGTTAAGTAACTTGCTCAAGGTTACACGGCCAGTTATTTCTAGGTGTGGCGTTAAGTATCTGAGCCCTGATTCAATCCCCAGGTCATCCCAACACTGGGGCTGGTGCTCTTACTCGCTGAGCCACCTGGCCGCCCCAAGTTGCTAATAGTTTTAACTGGTTTCTATTTGTGCAATAGAATGACTTAAAGAGCTAAACTTGAGTTAAGAAAAGGTGGATTCAAATCTTGATTCAAATATTTCTGGACAGTGCTACCATAGACAAGTCATTTAATCTTTCTTTACCTCAGTTTTCTCATCTGTATAGTCAGGACAATAATACTTGTATCTGTGTTACAAGGTTGCTGTAAGAATAGCCCTTTGTTATTCTGAAAGAAATGTCAACTGTAAGGGACACTGGATTATAGATTTAGTACCAGAAGGGGTCTCAGAGACCATCTAATGCAAACTGCTCACTTTAAGGATGAGTAAACTGAGGCCCAGGACTGAGAAGCGTGACTTGACCAAGGTCATGTAGGTATTTTAAGAGCTAAGATTCAAACCCAGGTCTTCTGACATCAAATCCAATGCTCTTTTATTTTTTTTAATTGTGAATTTCACACCCACACCCCACAAACAAGGGGGGGCATTTCCATTCGTAAAGGAGAACTGAAAAATTATCTGTGAAACTACAAACTCTATTACATACAGATTGCTTTATAAAAACCATAAAATGTATTTAACGTTACTTTCAAAACTGTCCTGCTTGTCCAAATTCCCCTCTAAATGTCCTTCTGCTCCCTAATATATATTTTTAAGATGTTTCAATGACGCTTTTTAAATGTATTTTCTTTTTTCAAAAGGCAGCACTAGATCACTTCTGCCAAATCCTATTCCTCCAATTAAAAGGGGAAAATATAATCCTTGTAACAAATAAATATAGCCAAGCAAAACAAAACTTCACAACTGTTATGTCCAAAAATGTGTCTCCTTCTGTACCCTGAGTCTCACCTACTTCTTAGAAGGTGGGAGCTGGCTTTATCACTGGCCCTTTGGAATCATAATTGGTCATTGTATTGACAAAAAACCTTAAGTCTTACTAACTTAATTGTTGTTTTTCCAAGTTGTTGCATAAACTTGTACTGATTTTATTCACTTCACTCCATATAGGTTTATATGAGTTTTGCCAAGTTTTACTGAAATCATCCCTTTCATTCTTATTTTTCTATTGGTATCCCTAGCACTTGGCACAATACTTTGTCATAATAAGCATTTAAAAATGCTTTTTTATTCATAATCCATTCACTCTTACTTCACAATAATATGCCATTGCATATAAATACTATAATTTGTTCCACCATTCCCCAACTAATGGGCTCCCCCATTATTGCCAATTTTTTGTTTCTTTGTTTTTAATGTTTAATTTTATTTTTAATTTATGGAATAAAACAAGCATTTCTATAACATAGTACCAAAAAAAGATGACTACACATGTAACTGCAAATCTATTAAGCACAACTTGCTATTCCTTTCAAAAATACAACAAAACTATCAAGTAAATTTCTTTTTTTTTATTCCCTTCTCACCCTGACCTAGAGATGGCTACCATTAGACCCAAATATATATATATATATATATATATATATATATATGTAAAATTATTCTATACATACTTCTATTTGTCAGTTCTTTCTCTGGATGCTGATAGTATCTTTCTTCATATGTCTGTATTTATAACAGACAAAATAACTTATTCACTCAAAGTTGTTCTTAAAACAATATTGCTGTAACTGATGGGACAGATAGACCCCCAAAAAGAAAGGACTCAGTCCTTGAACTTTCCTACAAATTTCAGGAACCCAGGTTCACTTGAAGTATATCCCATCCCAGTCAATAATCCTTTCAACTGTCCTTTCATTGTGGCCCCAACCCAGCCTAGTCCTTCATTCTCTGTTACCTCCAGACCATCAGAGGCTACTTGTCACTCCTAGATACCATCCAGATCTTCCTATAGTCTTTCTGAATAAAAATATCAATCTCATCCTTATTAAATACACAGATTCTTAAGAATCTGGCCTACTTGTATTGGCATCACAAATATTGCAGACTCACTACTCAAAGCTTCTACTGGTATTACAATAAACTTGCTACTTGGACTGAAAGAGGACTTGAGTGGTCAGATTCTTTCAAGGCAGGCCCCTGCCATGTACCCTTGGATTTTAGGGTTCCCAGTACCTCTAGACAGCAACATTATTGCATACAATGTTCTCTTGGGTCTGCTTATTTCACTCTTCATTATTTCATGAAAGTCTTTCCATGTTTTTCTAAAATCATTGAGTTCATCATTACTTATATTCCATCACCATCATATATCATAACTCGTTCAGCCATTCCTCAATTGATGGGCATCCCTGAAATTTCCAGTTCTTTGCCACCACAAGGAGAGCTGCTACGAACATTCTAGAATGCAGAGGTTCTTTTCCTTTTCCCCTAATCATCTTTAGAAACAGACCAAGTAGTGGTTGCTGGTTCAAAGGGTATAGGTAGTTTAGTAACTCTTTGGTCATAATTCCAGATCACTCTGGATGATTGGATAAGTTCACAATTCCACCAACAAAGAATTAGTGTCCCAATTTTTCCACATCCTCTAACATTTCTTGCTTTCCCATTTTAGCCAATCTGGTAAGTTTAAAATGATATCTCAAGGTGTTTTAATCTGCATTTCTCCAATCATTAATGACTTACAGCATTTTTTATATAATTAAAATAGTTTTGATTTCTTCATTGGAAAACTGGCATTTATCAATTGGGGAATGACTCATATTCATATGTATTTGAGTATTATAAATTTATATGTGCTTCATTGTCTATGGTATTTTTAATCAAAATGTTTTACCCTGTTTATCTCTTTTAATTATATCTATTTTAGCCACAACTTTGTCTGAAATCATAATTGCTACCCCTGCCCTTTTTACATTAGCTGAAGCATAATAAACTCTATTCCAACCCTCCATTTTAACTGTGTTAGTCTCTCATTTTAAAATGTGTTTCTTATTAACAACATATTATTGCATTCTGATTTTTAATCCACTCTATTCCTTTCTATTTTATGGGTGAGTTCATCCCATTCATATTCAAAGTTATAACTGCTTTTGTGAATTTCCCTTCATCTTATTTTTTTACTCACCATTTTCCTTCTCAGCCTCTCCTTTCACCCTATCACAATTACCTTATCTTCCCCCCTTCCCCTGTTATTCCTTATTTTGTCCTCCCCTCTGAAAGTCCCTCCCTTATCTATTTACTCCACCCTTCTAATCTTAATCAATACACCCTTCTAAAAGTCCCTCCTCCATCCTACTTCACCTCTCTAGAAGTTCAGAATACTTCTAAACCTCTTCAGATGTATATGCTGTTTCCTCTTCAAACCAGGTGAATAAGGTTCCAACATTACCAGCCCTCTACCTCCACCTGTTTCCTCTGTATTAGTTCTTCCTCTCACGCCCCATTTTTATGAGGTAGTTTCTCCTTTTAACCTTTTCTTATAATTTTGTCTTTTAAAATTGCCTCATCAATACAACCCCATATCAATCAATACAACAATACAGCCCCAATCTTTTTTTTCAAACTACCTTAGTAACAATAACAGTTTTAAGAATACTATTATTAATAATTAATAATCACTAACATTAATAACATGTTCATATGTCATAATTAAACCATTTGACCTTAATCAGTTGCCCTATAATTAGTCTTTAATAATTTCCTTATATTTTTTTCTCGTTCTTTTATATCAAATTTTCCACTGAGTTCTTGTCTTTCTGTTACAAATACCTGAAAGTCTTTCAGCTCACCAAATGTTCATTTTTTTTTCCATTCAGGATAATACTCAACTTTGCTGGATAAGTTATTCTTCAATGCAAACCCTGCTCCTTTGCTCTTTGATATATAATGTTCCAACATCTACAGTCTTTTAGTATAGAAGCTGCAATCCTGTGAAATCCTGATTGTTTTCCTGCAGCATTTAAATTGTTTTTCTTTTTCTTATTGCTTACAATATTTCTCTTCAACCCTGGAATTTTGAAACTTGCTTATGACATTCCTGTAAGTTTTCTTCCTAGGATCCTTTTCAATCCTAGGTAAATGATGGATTCTTTCTATTGCTACTTTACCTTCTTGTTCTGGAACATCAGGGCAATCTTCATTTTTTTTTATCATAACTTTCAGGTAGTCCAACAATTCTTATATTGTCTCTCCTTGATCGATTCTCTAGATCAGTGGTTTTAGTAATGAGGTGTTTCAGATTATCTTCTATTTTTTCTAGTTTTATTATCTTTTAATGTCAGTTGATTGCATTTGCCCAATTCTAGTTTTCAAAGATTTACTTTATTCTGTTAAGATTTTGTTTCTCTTTCTCTAATTGGTTAAATTTCTTTTCATAATTTTCTTGGATTACTTTTGTTTTTTTCTAATATTTCATCATTCTTTCTTATTAGAATTTTTAAGTTCTTTTTAAAAATTTTCTTCCTTAAGATTTTATATCTTTTTTTCTAGTTGGTTAACTCTCTATAATCTTCTTGAATTACTTTCTTTTTTGATTTTTGGAGGGCAATTGGGGTTGACTTGCCCAAGGTCACACTGATAGTTTTTGTGTCAAGTGTCTGAGGCCAGATTTGAACTCAGGGACTCCTGACTCCAGGGCCAGTGCTCTATTCACTGCGCCACCTAGCTGCCCCTTGAATTACTTTTTAAATTTTTTTTTCCTCATTTATTATTTGATTTTTGAGTTTCTTAGGGGCTTTTTCTACAACAAAAAGAGTTCTTATAAATATTTTCATATTTATTTATACATTTTTTTTCTGTTTTTCTATGAACTACAGGCCTAATAGTGGCATGGCTATGTCAAAGGGTACATATAAATGATTAACGTTTTGAAGCATATTTCCAAATTGCATCAAGAATGGCTACATTAGGGGCGACGAGGTAGCACAGTGAGTAAGAGCACCGGCTCCAGTGTTGGGATGACCTGGGGATCAAATCCGGGCTTAGATACTAAGCACCACACCCGGAAATAACTGGCCGTGTAACCCTGAGCAAGTTACTTAACCGCGATTGCTTTAAAAAAAAAAAGAATGGCTACATTAATTCAATAGGCCACCAGTGTGCCTGTGTTTAATTAAGGCAATGTGATTTAATAGTTAGAGGTCTAAAATTTGAGTCAAGAAACCTGGGTTGAACTCTCACTTAGAGATTCATTAGCTGTGTGACCATGGACAAATCACTTAACTTCTCACAGAGACTGTTTCCTCAGCTACAAAATGAGGATCAATCAACAAACACATATTAAGTCTTACTATGTCTAGCACTGTGTTAGGCATTAAGAACAAAAAAAAAATAAAAAGGGCTCTAATAATAATAATACTGGCACTACATGCTACCTTAGGTAGAATATTTGCAAAACTAACATTGTCATATAAATGTAAGTTATTAAAATTTAATGGAGAATAACTTTTAAAACAGAGCACTGGCCCACTGTCAGTGCTTCAGTTTTGCTCAATCAAATTAAAATGTATTTCATTGATAATTAGGGTCAAAAGTTGTTCGCTAGAGCGACAGCACTGGACATATGTGTTAATTAGTAATACTGACTGCAGCCGGATGATCTAGGCCTTCAAATGCCATCAATGATGTTTACTAGCTGTGTGACCTGAGACAAGACATTTGACGTCCCTGAGCCTCAGTCTCCTCTTCTGTAAAATGAGGGCACTGAACTACTCCAGATCTATGACCCCAGGAGAGAGAATGTAGAAGTTCACAGGATAAGACACATCCTCATAGTCTGCCTACCCAAACAGTATTTTAATAACTTATGGAGAAAGAATATCCAAGTTAATGTTTCCAAAACTATTACTGTGGTGTGAAATGCCCTCCAGTCCTTTCTTCCCTTCTTATTTCAGTATAGAATAAATGTCCTCATTTTGCAATGAGGCTATTTTGTGGCGAATCATCATCATAAGTTTATAAAGACATCTCAAAACAATAAGTCAACAGAGCAAGTTACTTGCAGCTTTGTTATAGATACCAGCTCTTTGGGAGCAGCTGCCAGAGCAGAGATTACCCCCCTCACAGTCTTATCCATCTTTTCCTTCTTCAACTTTAGTTAAATACACTGTGACCTTCTTTTCTCATATGGACCAGTCTGTTCCCTGCCTTTTTGTGTCCCACAGTGCCTGTAATTTTTTTTTATTTAGCACAAAATTACTGCATAGGCTGCCTCTCTAGGACTCTAAGGATCTCATTTTAGTCTTATGTTCCCACCTGTAAGGTCTTCTGAGATAGAGCTTGTCCTTACTACCTACAGTGCTGACAGTTGGGGAGGTGGTAAGCAAAGAACAAAAGGGGTGGGGGAAGAGAGAAAAGATGAAAGACAACAGGAAGAGCACCAGTGGTAGTGACAAACAAATCCTGGGGTGCAGAGTTGGCCAGAGGCAGAAGGGACTGCCTGAGGAAGTCAAGAATTTCATTTGACTGCAAATCTTCGGAAAATCACTTCTCAGACACGTTGAGGAAGGGAGGTCGTCATCAAATAAAGGTGAAATTACCTAGCCTCTTGGTTCCAATCAACTTCTGAAGTCTTAATTTTGGCTTTGATGAAGTAAAGATTGACCTTTTGCTAGGCCCCAGCGACTTGCCCAGGGTAACACTACTAGTGAGTGTCTGAAACCAGATTTGAACTCAAGAAGATGAGTCTTCCTCACTCCAGGTGCAGCACTCTCTCTCCCCTGCACCCCCTAGCTGCCTAATAATGGTTTAATCAACTTCATTTAGACAAAAAATGTAAAGTTTTCTTGATTATTATCAGCTTAGCAAACTTCATTTAATCCAGGTATGCAAAGTTAAAGAACTTTCCTAATCACAACTGCTCTAGGTGAATAAGGAGGAGGGGGAGTTTCACAGTTCAGATCACCCTCTGAGTGCCCCCCCCCCACTCAGTTCCGGTGAATCTAAATCTGCCCAGCAACTACAATCAGATATAGGGCAGAGACTCAGAGATCTGGGCTCTCAACTTGGTATGCATCCCAAGCCACAATTTACTTGTGCACCTGGGGGAATTGTAAGGCTACAGAGTCTTGTGTTTGCCTGTAATAAATTCCCTTTTTTGTGATCCTTTGAGTACTACGTTCCTTCTTGGTACCTCCTCTCCTAAAATCTCCTCACACGGCTAGGTATTACCTATGGGACCACAAATACATACATACATACATACATACATACATACATACATATTCCACATTAAAGATGCTTTAAAAAAATAACCTTAAAACTCATAGAAAGCAATTATCCCAAAGTCCTTCATATTCATGCTCAAATTCCCTCCTGCAGGAAACTGTGGTTAAATGTCTCTTTCAAAATTATTCAATATAGGCTTAGTTACATTGTGGTAGGCACAATGAGTATTAAAGTTAAATTTGTAAAGCTGAATGGAATGGGGACAACTTGATCTATAATACTGATAAAGTCTCTTCTCTCTCAGGTTCCTAAAACTGCAGTGAATTACTACCCCCATGGCAAAAAAAACTGTAACATTAACAGTCAAGTAGTTCTTTAAGTGATAATAGCCTTTCATTACTTTCTAAAATGTAAGCCAACCATTATTTTCTGAAAAGAATATGCTATTTTGTGACTTTTTAAAATAGGGCAAGGCATTTAAAAGTAAACAATGGAAGCAACACTCAAGGCTGAAGAGCCAATCAGTTGGTTTATTATATTTTGTGTTTCTCTGAAATTACATGCTGGAGTTTTATGAGAAATAGGTCTTTTTGAATCTACAGTATTTATTAGCATATGAAGATATAAGGTCTGAACAGGAATAGTTATCAAGTCTGACTTATTCAAGTTTGAATTTGATGCTCCAAACTCTTACTTAATCTTATTTTCTTTACCTCCAATACTCAAAACAGCCAAAGGGTCAGGCCCCAGCACCAGGCACACAGGTTTGGCTTCAGGTTACCTTTCCACACTTATGACATATTACTCTCTCTCTCACACATTCTGCAGTCCAAGCAAACTGGCTTTCTCATTCTTTCTCCTATACCACCCTCCATATATTCCTGCCTCTGTACAAGTCATCACCTATGCTTCCAATGTTCTCCCTCCTGACCTCCACCCAGAGACCCCTCACTTCCTTCAGAGTTCAACTTGAGAGCCATCTCCTATACAAGGTCTTTCCTCATTCCTCCAATTATTATAGCCCTCTCCCTCTCCTATCACTTTGTATATAGTTTGTATTGAAAGAGAGAAAGATAGATAGATATGCATGTATATATAAATATATGTGTGTGTATGTATACATAGGGCAGGAAATTATTTTGTGTTTGCCTTTGCAACCCCATCACCTAGTATATTGTAGATATTTAATTTTAGTTAGTGGACATAGGTTTCCATATATTCGACATCAGTTTCTAATACTGAACCATTTGATATGGAGCTGGAGGCATTGCTATCTATCCAAGGGACCTTGGATTCACCTTCCTGAGCTGTCTCCATCAGAGTTTGAGGGAAGATGGTGATCAAGATGGTGGTGCTGACATGACTTGCCTAGCACATGGTGCCTTGTTGCTTCAATGGTTTATATTTTTAAAAATTGAACTGAATAGACCATATCACTCCATCGCTCAAAAATTCTCAGTAATTCCTTATTCTCTTTAGGATAAATTTCAAAATCTTTGGCCCGACATTTAAAGTCTTTCACAATGTATCTCCAACTAACCCTTTCAAACAGTTCCTATGACTCCCCTTCATCCACTCTATGATGCAGCTAAACTAGCCAACTTACTGTTCCCTAAACTCAGTAGCCTATCTCTGGTCTGTGTGCTCTCACACAGAATATTCCCCATGTCCTGAATTCACTTTATTTCTACCTCCTAGAATACTGACCTTCCTTTCAAGTGCAGGGGTCATCTCCTACATGAATCCGTTTAAGATCTCTCCAGGAATAAGTGTTCTCTTCCTCTCTTCAAGTTAACTTATATTTACTTACATATTTTATCACCCAATGTGCTGTAATATCTTTGAGGACAAATATTTTTCATTTCTGTCTTTGTGTCACCAATACTTAGAAGAGTGCTTTATACACTGTAGGTGTTTATTAAGTTTTTTTTCTTTTAATCAAATTGATCCATGAGAGCAGGTTTCAAGTGGAAACACATTTTAGATTAATCCCTCCCCCCAACCCAAATTGTGAACTTTTCTAAGCATAACAGAGAAAGAACTATGATAGACTATTAACTAATACACCATATTAAATGAGATCAAGATGTCATCATTTTCTGGGTATATGCAATCCAAGGTAATCAGATGGTGAATTTATAAAAAGATTCAATTTCTCTTTTCAAGACTCTACTTCTCTCTTCCTTAAGAAGTATCACAACTTTGGGCTGGGAGCAGTACATTCCGGACAACTTGTATGTTTCAACATCTGCTATGTTTGAAAACATCAATTCATTTCCCTGGAGTTTACAGCAAGGAATAAAAATATATAATTTAATTTTATGAGCATGCACAGATGTATCGGAAATGGAAACATTCTCTCAGCTTAGCTAGAAACTTTTAGAAGAAGTATAATATGGTTAGCCATACTTACCAAGAGAACCATAAATTAAATATTAACCTTTGATCCCAGGAATTTTAGGTAGCCCAAAACAGGTGCTATAATAGCATATTCTCCTAGTGCTTCCCCAAAATAAGCATGGCCAAGAGAACTGGGGCCACATTGCTGGGGAGCCCACACAAGTTATAGACCATTACCAGTCTAATCTTTTACCTAATAAGCATTCATAACCTAATCACCTGAGGTTCCCTTACCTAACGTAGTTTAGTTAAGTGGCACTGTGGATAGAGCTTGCAGTTAGGAAGACCTGATTTCAGATCTGGATTCTGACATTAACTAGCTACACGACCCTAGGCAAGTCCCTTAATCTCTGTGTGCCTCAATTTTTTCAACTATAAAATGGGGATCATAACAGCATCTGCCTCCCAAGGTTGTGAGGATCAAGTGAAATAATTGTAAAGGGCTTAGAACAGTGCATGGCACATGATAGGTGCTATATAAATGCTAGTATCATCATCATCATAGTTCTAATGGCCATATTGACAATATGGAAGACATTTAGGAATACTAAAAAGGGAAAACACAAAACAAAAAAAAATATTGAAAAACCTACTGCTATCATCCATACTGTTTTACTGAATTAAATATTAACATAGGTATATGAGGCAACTAGATGGCACAGTGGATAGGGTGCTGGGCCTGGAGTGAGGAAGACCTGACCACTCGCTAGTTGTGAGACCCTAAGCAAGTTACTTAACTCTGTTTGCTTTAGTCCACTGGAGAAAAAAATGACAAACCACTCCAGTATCTTTGCCAAGAAGTGCCCACTCAAACCTGCCAAAAAAAAATGGCCACAAAGAGTCAAACATGACTGAAGACAATTAAACAACAACAAAGATAAAACTACCATATCCCCTAAGCAGCTGGCGCAATGCAGAGAAGTCAGGCAAAAGAGAAGGTCCCACTGTGTATAGTGGAAGGGCTAGAGAGGGAGGAGATAGCAAGAAATAAAAGCAAATAAAAGATCAAGAAATTTAGGATTTTGTATAAAAACCTCAGACTCCAGCTCCTATGTTCTCTTCATAGCAATGCCTACTATGCTAGCAAACTAGCATTTGCTAGCTGACAGAGCAGCCAGGTGGGTAATTCAGCTCTCCCTCTTCGTCTTCCTCTCCCTCTCCCTCTTCCTCTTCCTGTCCTCCTCTCCAAAGGAAGGTAAATATCCATGGTCAGAAGCCACCCAGTTAACTTGGGGCTAGATTCCTTCCTTCCTTCCTGTCTGCCTTCCTTCCTTGTCTTTCCTTCCATCCTTCCATCCTTCCTTCCTTCCTTCCTTCCTTCCTTCCTTCCTTCCTTCCTTCCTTCCTTGCTTCCTTCCTTCCTTCCTTCCTTCCTTCCTTCTTCTTCCTTTCTTTGTTCCTTTGTTTCTTTCTTTCACCAAACCTTAAATCCATTTCACTCTGGAGCTCACTGATTGGACTACAATAGGTCCCCACCCAAGCTTCACTTCATAGCTATATTTTGGGCCCTACTGGCTCATAGTGACTGTCAATTGTAACTGTTTCTCTTTTCACCAGCAATCCTGAAGGGTCTTCCCTTCCCAGTTTGATTTTTTTTCTCTTTTTTAAATTAAAGGGGCCATGCTTAGACTCACTTATTTAAGAGGCCTATTCCCTGAATAGGCATTACTTCACTCAAAGTGAGAACCTGAAAACACCTTAGCCAGGGTGTCCCACTGCATCCTGGGTCATTTCTGGTCATCCTGATGAATATATAGTCTCTGGACCCAGATGGCTCTGGAGGAGAAAGTGAGGCTGGTGACCTTGCACAGCCCTCCCTCACTCAAATCCAAGTCAATTACAAGTCAGGTCATCATTTCCCTGATGTCATGGTCCACTTCAAAAATGAAGGACAAACATAACAACAACTGAAAGACTAATAAATATGTCCCAAGATAAATCTATGCCCTGAAATGAGTATGTTTTGAGTGATATGAACCCAATCCAACTCAAATCAACACATATAAAGATTTGAGGGGGCAGCGTCAAGACGGCAGAGTAGAAACAGGACCTACATGGCTCTGGCTCTCATCACCTCCAATCCATGTAAAAGAGAACTCTGAACAAACTTTGGAGCTACAGAACCCACAAAATGACACAGAGAAGCTAACCTCCTGTTGAGGACAGCCTAGCAGGCCGGCAGGAATAGTCCAGCGCAGCACTCTGGGAGCCGACCCCAGCCATGCTCCAGGCAGAGGTTTTAGCCCCAGCGTGGGTCTGACCAGCCCCCACCTGGAGGGGCTCCAGATCATCAGCAGCTGTGGTGGTCCAGAATTATCAACACGATTATTAACACCACGTGGCAGCTTCAGCTCCTGGACTGCAAGAGTATAGGGGGACCAAGTGACCAGTCTGAGGGGTAATTGCTCTTGCTTTAACCTGCTTGGATCTGGATTGTGGTCTAGGGTGGAGGACTTGGGGTGTGCAACCAGCCTGCCAGAGCATGTGAAGGCTTCAGAGAGGGCACCCAACTAATACCTCCAGCAGCTGAAAAAACCCCAGCGTTTGGGATGAAAGGTCCCCTATCTGGTAGCAGAGTCCTACTGTGGCAAAAAGCCCAAAAGTCTAGTAATTGAGTGGCAACATGACCAGGCAAAGGAAGCAAAGCAAACAGAAGAATCTAACATTAGACTCCTATTTTGGGGACAAAAAGGATCAACGCATGGAACAGGAAGAAGACAGTGAAGTCAGAACTCCTGCGCCAAAAGCTTCAAAGAAAAATTCGAGCTGGTTATAGGCCATAGAGGACCTTAAGAAGCACATAAGAGAAGTGGAGGAAAAATTGGGAAGAGAAATGAGAATGATGCAAGAAAATTACAAAATGAGAGTCAACAGCCTGACTGAGGAAAATAACACCTTAAAAAATAGACTAACTCAAATGGCAAAAGAGGCTCAAAAAGGCAATGAGGAGAAGAATGCCTTAAAAAGCTGAATTTGCAAGATAGAAAAAGAATCTCAACAGCTCACTGAGAAGAATCACTCATTCAGAATTAGATTGGAGCAAATGGAAGCTAATGACTTTATGAGAAATCAAGATGCTGTTAAACAGATCCAAACAAATGAAAGAATAGAAGGCAATGTGAAATACCTCATGGGAAAAACCACTGACCTGGAAAATAGATCCAGGAGAAATAATTTAAAAATTACTGGACTACCTGAAAGACATGATCAAAAAAAGAACCTAGAAATCATCCTCCAAGAAATTATTAAGTAAAACTGCCCTGATGTTTCAGAATCAGAGGGCAAAATAGAGGTCAAAAGAATCCTCCAATCACCTCTTGAAAAAAAATCCCAAAAAGAAAACTCCTAGGAATATTATAGCCAGGTTATGGAATTCCCAGATCAAGGAGAGAATATTAGAAGCAGCCAGGAAGAACCAATTTAAATATAGTGGAAACACAATCAGGATAACTCAGGATCTGGCAGCTTCTACACTGAGGGATCAAAGGGCTTGGAATATGATATTCCAGAGGTCAAAGGAGCTGGGATTAAAACCAAGAGTCACAGGGGCGGCCAGGTGGCTCAGCGAGTAAGAGCACCGGTTCCAGTGTTGGGACGACCTGGAGATCGAATCCCGGGCTCAGACACTCAGCACCACACCCAGAAATAACTGGCCGTGTAACCTTGAGCAAGTTACTTAACCCCAATTGCTTTAAAAAAAAAAACCAAGAGTCACCTACCCAGCAAAACTGAGTATCATGTTTCAGGGGAAAATATGGTCATTCAGTGGAATAGAGGACTTTCAAGCATTCTTGATGAAAAATCCAGGGTTGAATAGAAAATTTGACATTCAGATACAAGAAGCAAGAGAAGCTTGAGAAGGTAAACAGGGAAAAGAAATCATGAGGAACTTATCAAAGTTGAACTACATTCCTACATGGAAAAATTATAATTGTAACTGATGAAACTTTTCTCAGTATGAAAACAGTTGAAGGGAATAGAAACACATATATTTATATATGTATATCTATATCGGAGGGTATATGGGCAATGAATACATATGTGAATGTGTGTATATATGTTTACAGGTTTAAATAGATGGAGGGCACAGAACCAACTTAATAGGAAGGGATGATACTTAAAAGGTGAAATTAAGAGGTGAGAGAGGAATATAATGAGAGGAGATGGGGAGAGACAGAATGGGATAAACTATCTATCTCATATAGAAGAGGCAAGGGAAAATGGTTACAATGGAAGGGAAGAATAGGAAAGCAAAAGGGAATGGCTCAGCCTTATTCTCATTGAATTTGGCTCAGTGAGGGAATGAAATACACACTAAATAGAGTATCTCACCCAACAGGAGAGTAAGGGGAAAGGGATGAGAGGAGGGATGATTGAAGGGAGGGTAGGCTGTGGGGGAGGGAAGTTGCAAGCATCCACTTTTGAAAAGGGACGGGATCAAAGTAGAGATTAGAACAAGTGGGAGGTGGGATAGGAGGGAGGGAAATAGAGTCAGTCTTTTACAATATATCTACTATGTTAATGTTTTGCATTAGCTACGCATGTACAACCTATACTGAATTGTTTATCTTCCCAGTAAGGGTGGGTGACAAGGGAGGAAGGGAATGAATCTGGAATTCGAAGTTTTAAAATCAAATGTTAAATACATATATACATATATATACTATTATTAATACTATTTTACATGTAATTGGGAAATTGGGGCATGGAGATCCACCATGCCCTACTGGAAAAGTCGAAAGGGGTATGGGAGAAGATATGGGAGACAGCAGATTGGAGGAGGGGGTATCCTGTGGGACTGCTATTTTGGGGTGGTGGGTAGGGGAAAAACGGAGAAAATTTGTAACTCAAAGTCTGGTGGAAATTAGTGATGTAAATCAGAAGTTAATAAAGCATTAGAAAAATGAAAAAACATATCAACACATATACTCCAATCATCTTTTCATTTTAAAAAAGGAAAAAAAAGATTCAATTAACCCAGTTCTATCTTAGGTAGATGTTAAAGCCAACATCATATAGTACCAGAAGAATTTAGAAGATTGCTCATATTAGAGTGAAAGCGAGATGAAGGGAGGAAAAATGTTGAGGATACTTCTAGCTCTCCTCTCTTAGAAAAAAAGAAAAAACACAAGAGAAATCATACAAAGAATTAGTTAAAAGAGCAATTGTATTTGGGAGGGAAATAACCCCCCCCCCAACAAAAGGAATTTAGATAATGAGTTTTAATTTAAAAAATAGGTTATGTCTAAAGAAAAAAAATTATAAATTAGACCATAAGGCAAAATAACTGCAAGTAAACTATAATTACACAAATAGCAAAACAAAATATTTAAATCAATTTTTCTTCCCCAGGTTTCAGCACCAAAAATAATAAAATATAAACAAAGTTTAGTATGGATAATGGCACCCAAATGGCTTGCTGTGAGATCAGTGTTTCTAACCCACAATGCAATGAGGTTCATTGTACCTGAGATAATGGAACTCTCTGATGTGGTTGCCACATTGTTACTAAGCAACAAGAAATACAATGTCAGGTTTAGCACTTTACTTAATATATTTTTATCATCAAGAAC
Source organism: Petaurus breviceps papuanus (assembly GCF_028583685.1). Classification (NCBI taxonomy): domain Eukaryota; kingdom Metazoa; phylum Chordata; class Mammalia; order Diprotodontia; family Petauridae; genus Petaurus; species Petaurus breviceps. Next base: position 13,028,185 of record NW_027185903.1, read on the forward strand.
CTTTCTTTTTATTATTCTGCTCTTCTTTTGGATGCAAGTGGTGTTTAGACTAGGAATTATATTTAGCAATCCCACCCAAGTGGGGGAAGATAAGAGAGCTAGAATTCTTTTAAGTTATACAAGGAATTCACACAAGTCCAGCTTTTCATATTTAATGTTTCCACAATGGAAGAAACAAATTATAGCTGCAAAAATAGCCAGATATGCATTCAATCATTATGTGTTCGACAGCTTTTAAACATTTTCCAAGTGCTCAGTTTTATGAAACTCAAGAAAATAAGCAATGGGGCAATATTCTAAAATCAGTATACTGTGCTAGGGCTAATTAAGACATGACACTTTGCCCACCAAAGTATACTGTACCTGGTTAATTCTACAGTTTCAAGGAGTAGACATCTATTTTGATAGCAATATAAAAATGAAAATATTAATTTTTAGAAGTGACTCATTGAAAAACAAAATGTAAATATGGAATCAAATTGCTTGTAGCCTAAAGGAGAAGGAATTAAACCCTAATACAATTTAAAGGCTCTAACCAAACTCTGCCTTGTGATTTTACCAATCTACCCTTGAGATTTCATCTCAGTCCAATTTAATAGAAAGTATAACTGCTTTGCTTATAGTTATAAAGAATGAAACTATCAAATATGTGATTTTAATTTATCTACATGTCATCAACCATAATTTGAAGATACTTAATGAAATACTCATTTGGACTACAGGGTAAACTTATACCATACCTACCATTAAAATTATTAGGAGATACTAGCTAATTAATAGCCCAAATATTTTCTTTCTTTTTTTAATTCCAAATTTAACATACCCCAAATATAATAATAATAATAATATTTTCATTTACAAAGTAAAACACAAAATGATTGTATATGAAACAATAATTCTCTTACATACAATAGCTTGCTTTGAAGAAAAAACATAATGAATTCAACATGTTACTTTCAAAACTATCCTGCTTTTCTAGGTTCCCTTCTATGCATTTTTAAAAATGCTTCAATGATCCTATTATTTCCTTTCTTTTTTTTTGGGGGGGGAGGCAAGGAAATATTGTTGATAGCTTCTTCCCTCCCTAATAAAAAGAAGAGACTACAATCCTTATAACAAATAAGCATAATCAGGCTAAATAAACCCATACATTAGTAATATCCAAAAATATCTGTCTCATTTTATACCCTAGGCCAAGCCTTTTTCTTACAAAACTTGGACTCCCAAGTTAAGGTAGAAGAGGGAAAAAGAGAAAGTGAAAAAACATAGCTTTAGGGAACTCATTTAAGTGGCTGAATAGAATTAACTTAAATTTCCCCTACCTTTGGGTCAATATAGTTCATAGCTTCAGAGAAAGAAAAAAAAAGCATTTATTAATCACCTACTACATACCAGGCACCTTGATAAGCATTCTACAAATAGTGTCTCATTTTATTCTCATAATAATTCTGGGTAGATAGGCGCCTTATCATCTCCAACTAACAATTAAGACAGAGACTAGAAGTGATTTGGCCAGGATCACATGCCTAGTAAGTGTTTTGGATTTGAAGGTTGGATTTGAACTCAGAGTTTCCTACATTAGGGACAGCACTCTATTTACTTCACCACCTAGCTGTTGTGGCATATTTAAAAAAGAATTATAGATTTACAGGAGGAAAAGCCCTTAGAGCTCCTCTGGGTCTAATCCATCCCTCTTCTTATAGATAAGGAAACCGAGACCCAGGGAAGTTACACCTTCCCAAGGGGCAGAGAGGTAGTAAGTTGAAGAACCAGGATTTGAAGCCAGGGTAACTAGAATCCATTAGAAGTAGGGAATAAATCAAACAAGGAAAAGAAAAAAGTAGATGAGCAACTAAAATGATTAAATGCAGTAATAAAATGCTCCCTGGCTTACATTCAACACATAATTTTCAATCTGAAGAAAAAATCCAGCATCTGCCCTTGGAGCCTAATGCCATAGTGGAAGAAAGATAAAAAAAACTAGCAAGATAAGAGATTTAAGTTCTAGCCAAGTCACCTTTGGTGAACTTCTGAATTGTCACTGACTATCTGGAAAATAGGTGTAGTAAAATCTTGCCTACCTGAAAAAAGGGGGCAGAGCAGATGATTTTGAGCCCTGCCCCCTCTTCTGCCTCCAGGTTTACAGCCTGATATTATATTTGTGTTTTGTTTTGTTTTTTAGTTTTCAACACTCATTTACACAAGATTTTGAGTTACAAATTTTCTCCCTGTCCTCCCCCTAACCCCACCCCAAGATGGCAAGCATACTGACTACCCCTTCCCCCAATCTGTATTCTTTTATATCCTCCCCCCCCCCCCCCGCCATAACTTTCTAGTAGGGCAAGAAGGTTTTTTATACCCCAATGCCTGTATATCTTATTTCCCAGTTACATGTGAAAAACAATTTTTTAACATTTGTTTTTAAAACTTTGATTTCCAGATTGTTTCCTTTCTTCCATCCTCACCCACCCCCACTGGGAAGACAAGCAATTCACTATAGGCCGTAGATGTGTAGTTATGCAAAATGTTTCCATAGTAGTTATGTTGTGAAAGACTATATTTCCCTCTGTCCTATGCCACTCCCCACTTATTCTATTTTCTACTTTGACCCTGTCTGCTTTCAAAAGTGTTTGCTTCTAACTACCCTCTCCCCCAATCTGCCCTCCCCTCTATCATCTCCCCTCTTAGCCCCTTCCCCCCTACTTTCTTATAGGGTAAGATACCTAGTTGAGTGTGTATGTTATTCCCTCCTTAAGCCAAATTCAATGAGAATAAGGTTGACCCATTCCCTTTCACATTCCTTCTCTTCCCCTCCATTGTAACAGTTTTCTCTTGCCTCTTTTATGTGAGATAATTTACCCTATTTTATCTTTCTCTGTCTCCTTCTCCCATTATATTCCTCTCTCACCTCTTAATTTTATTTTTTAGATAATATCCCTTCCTATTCAACTGATCCTGTGCCCTCTGTCTATGTATACATGTACATATACATATACACACACTCACATATGTATTTATACACATATATCTTACTATACATACATAGATATATGTAGATATATATATATATATATACACACATATATATTCCCTTCAACTATCCTCATACTGAGAAAAGTCTCATGAGTTAGTTATCATTTTTCCATATAGGAATATAAATAGTTCAACTTTAATAAATTCCTTATGATTTCTTTTTCCTGTTTACCTTCTCATGCTTCTCTTGCTTCTTATATTTGAAAGTCAAATTTCCTGTTTAGCTGTTTTTTTTTCATCAAGAATACTTGAAAGTCATCTGTTTCATTTAATGATCATATTTTCCTCTGAAGCACTATACTCAAGTTTTGCTGGATAGGGGATTCTTGGTTTTAATCCTAGCTCCTTTGATCTCCAGAATGTCATATTCCAAGCTCTTTGATTCCTCAGTATAGAAGTTGCTAGATCTTATGTTATCCTGATTGTGTTTCCACAATACTCAAATTGTTTCTTCCTGACAACTTGTAATATTTTCTCCTTGACCTGCAAACTCTGGAATGTGGCTATAATATTGTTAGAAGTTTTCTTTTTGGGATCTTTTTCAAGAGGCAATCAGTGAATTCTTTCAATTTCTATTTTGCCACCTGGTTCTAGAATAGCAGGGCAATTTTCTTTGAGAATTTTTTGAAGGATGATTTCTAGGCTCTTTTTTTGATCATGGCTTTCAGGTAGTCCAATAATTTTTAAATTTTCTCTCCTGGATCTATTTTCCAGGTCAGTGGTTTTTCCAATGAGATATTTCACATTACCTTCTATTTTTTCATTTTTTGGATCTGCTTTATAGTATCTTGATTTCTCATAAAGCCATTAGCTTCCATTTGCTCCAATCTAATTTTGAAGGAATTATTCTCTTCAGTGAGTTTTTGGAATTCCGTTTCCATCTGGCATATTCAAGTTTTTAAGGCATTTTTCTCTTCATTGGCTTGTTGGGCCTCTTTTGCTATTTGAGTTAGTCTACTTTTTAAGGTGTAATTATTTTGAGTCTCCTTTAGCAGGCTGTTGATTTGCTTTTCATGATTTTCTTGTATCATTGTCCTTTCTCTTCCCAATTTTTCCTCCACTTCTCTTACTTGATTTTCAAAATCCTTCTTGAGCTCCTCCATGGCCTGTATCCAGTTCATATTTTTCTTGGAAGTTTTTGATGCAAGAGTTTTGACTTTGTTGACTTCTTCTGGTTCCATATTTTGATCCTTTTCTCCCCAAAAAAGGATTCTATGGTCTGATTGTGCTTCCTCTGCTTGCTCATCTTGCCAACCAATTACTTGACTTTTGAGCTCTTTGCCACAGTAGAACTCTGCTTCCAGAGTGGAAAGAGCTGTGTGCCAAATCTCTGGGCTTTTCACAGTTGTCAGAGCTATGAGGAGTGTGGACTCTCTATAGCTCCCACAAGCTTTGGCACATGGGCATTCCTCACCCCATGACCATGGCTCAAGACTGAGACCCAGATCCAAGCAAGTCAAAGCAAGTGTGATTACCCTTTGAATGGTCGCTTCATCCCCCTACAATCTGCAGGTCAGGAGCCCGGAAGGCAGCCATATAGCAGCAGCTGCAGCCATAGGGCCTCCTCCACCTCTGGCCCTGAGGGCAGGTCCAGACCTTCCGTCACCTGGTTCCAACAGAGTTCCCTACTGACCTTTTACTTTCTCTTTGGAGTTTATGGGTTGAGAAGTCTAGAAACCACCACAGCTACTGGTGATTCACTCTCCTGAAGTCTGCTCTGGCTGGTCAGGGCTAGCCTGCATCTGGGCCCTCACGGCTCATGAGGGATTGTGCTCAGCTCCCAGTGATAGATCTTGCCTGCCAGGTTGCCTTCAGCAGGAGATTTGTTTCTCTCTGTCACTTTGTGGGTTCTGTAGTTCTAAAATTTGTTTAGAGTTACATTTTTCCAGTTATTGGAGGTGGTTGATGCTGTAGCTGAAGCAAGTTCCTGCTTTTACTCTGCCATCTTAGCTCTACTCCAACCTGATATTATATTAACTTTGGTTTCTTATTGGGGAAGGGAAGAAAATAAGCATTTATACAGAACCTATTATGTGCCAGGAACTATGCAGATATTATCTCATTATCTGAGAGGTAGATGCTATTATTTTCCCCATTTTTAACAATAACAGTACTAAGAACAACAACACACAGGACTTACTATGCTCCAGGAATGGTGCCAAGGACTTTGCAACTATTATCTCATTTGACCCTCACAACAACCCAGGGAGGTAGGTGCTATTATTATCCCCATTTTACGGATGGGGAAACTTAGGCAAACAGGGGATAAATGATTTGCCCAGGTTTACACAGCTAGTAAGTGTCTGAGGCCAGATGTGAACTCTGACCTTCTTGCCTCCACAACCAGCACCCTATCCACCGAACCATGCATGACCAGCTGCTGCTAATGACTCTTAATTCTAGAGAATATCATCTATCTCACTGAAGGCACCATGAGTTTCCCACCTAACTAAGAAAAGGGAGACAAACTAACACTTTTCATTCAACATAATAATTTTCATTCAACTTAACAACCAAGTCCTCCTTCCTTTGTTCCCTACCAACATTCATATGTAAACACCAAAGAAGGCAAGGACTATCCTGAAGAAACTCCTGCTAGTGAAACATTACCTACAACTGGCCAACATCCAGTTCTTTCCCAGCACATACAGGCTCACTGTATGAGGGACTACAGAAATGTAGCTGTGACCCACCCCCACCTCTCCCACCCCTTAAATGTAGATGGACACCCTGGCTCCCAATGGATCATCATAAGTTTAGAGCTAGAAGAAACCTCAAAGGTTATCTTGCCCTGTGGGCATTTAGAGACATTTTAGAGACATGGAAATTAAGTGCCTGAGAAATTACTTTCCCAAGATTATAACAGGTAGTGAGAGTCCTCAGAGTTAAAACCCACCTCCTCTGACTCTACAATTAGCATTTATAAATGTTATTTCATTTGATCATCACAAGAAATCAATTTACATTTTACAGTTGGGGAAACTGAGGCAAACAGAAGTTAAGTGACTTGCCCAAGGTCACAGAGCTAGTAAGTATCTCAAGCTATATTTGAATGTGGGTCTTCCTGACTCCACACATCCGTGCTCCATCCATTGTGCCATCTTGCTGTCGCATAAGTAATGAGATCGGCTCAATACTTATAAAGAAGTCTTCACAAGGTAAATGTTGTAAGAAAATAATTACATTTTAGGAGAGGCTAGGTGGCACAGTAAATAGAGCACTGGCCCTGGAGTCTGGAGGACCTGAGTTCAAATCTGGCCTCAGACACTTGACACACTTACTAGCCGTGTGACTTTGGCCAAGTCACTTAACCCCAATTGCCCTCCAAAAAGCTGGAAGGAAGGAAGGAAGGAAGGAAGGAAGGAAG
>NW_027185903.1:13034684-13062958 GCF_028583685.1 Petaurus breviceps papuanus
GGAAGGAAGGAAGGAAGGAAGGAAGGAAGGAAGGAAAGAAGGAAAGAATTACATTTTGATTGAAAATATAAAAATAGTCAAAGTCACTAATATCCTTCAAGTATACTATTTTTCATATGAAAGGAAAGTGGTTATAGTGTTGGATTAAGATCTGTGGTTTGAATCCTGCCCCCTGAAACTTATTATATGACTCTAAGCTATTGACCAAGGTTCAGTTTTCTCACCTTTAAAATAGAGATCATAAATTTAGTACCACAATTGTGGATCTCAAGTGAGAATCTGAGTAAACTCTCTTCTTAAACCTTTCAGCACTACAGAAATGATAGTAATCACTGTAAAATTTGGTCAGCTAGGTGGCACAATGGATAGAGCAATAGGCTTTTAATCACAAAGACTGATCTTTTTTTTTTTGCTTTTTTGGAGGGCAATTGGGATTAAGTGACTTGCCCAAAGTCACATGGCTAGTAAGTGTGTCAAGTATCTGAGGTCAGATTTGAACTCAGGTCCTCCTGACTCCAGGACTGGTGCTCTATTCACTGCGCCACCTAGCCGCCCCATGTCTTAAGACTGATCTTTATGAGTTCAAATCCTGCCTCTGATACTGACTAGCTGTGGGACCCTAAGCAAGTCTGTTTGCCTCAGTTTCCTCATCTGTAAAATCAGCTGGAGAAAGAAATGGCAGACTACTCCAATATCTTTGCCAAAAAATAAAAAACAAATGGGGTTATGGAGAGTCAGATAAAACTGAAACAACTCAACAATAACATTGTAAAATTTAAATATGAAGTCCTATCTGGGGACTTCTTTCCCCTGAAGAACTCTGAGGCTGTGTCCCTATGTCTAAGAAAATATATATACTCGAGAAGATATATGCCAAAAACAATGTGGACAATAATATTTTTTAAAGAGTAAAATGGGATCTGTCTGACAAAATGTTTCATATGGCTAAAGACTTTTTTTTTCTCCCCCATTTGTTCCTGTCTGTAGCTTTTTTTCAGTCTGTTAAAGAATGGAGATGAGTGAACATAATTGCATTTGAAACAATAGGTGGCTGGGTATTAGCAAACTGGGAATTAAGAGCAAATGAAATATGAAAGGAAAGGAACTATGCCTAATCTCTAAGATGTTTTCATTTTTAAATAAATGACAGAAAAAGATAATCCAAATCTCTAACACCTGATATATTACTGGCCTGCTGTGCAAAGATTAAATGTTCATAGTATCTATGAAAATGATTAAGCCATCTGTTTAAAATCCACATTGTTTCCACCTTACAATTGCAATGGAAACTAGCAGCTAGAATTGAATACCTTTGCTGGTCTCATGAAGATTTACCAAAAAAAAAAATCAATGTATTTTCTATTCACAAAAAAAGATACCTAGTCATTTTCTTTCAACATAGTTTGCATTCAAATTGATGACATAATAAAATATTTGGCAATTGTTTAATTTAAAATTACCTTTTGAGAACTGTTGATTCTTGAACTAGTGGTATCTAAGTGGCACCGTTTAGAGTACTGGTCTTGAGTCTGGAAGACCCTGGTTCCAAACCTAATGCAGACTCTTACTAGCTGTGTGACCCTGGGCAAATCACTTACCCTCTCTTAGCCTCAGTTTTCTCCATCTCTTAAATGAAGGTAATGATAGCACCTACCTGCCAAGGATGTTGTGAGGACCAAATGAGAAAATATTTGTAAAGCACTTGGCAAACCATAAAGCCCTAAATAAATACTAGCTATTATCATTATTCATTTATACCTTTGGGTAAATTATTTCACCTATCTAGCTTGAGTTTCCTTATGTGTAAAACTAAGTGACCTCTGAAGTTCCTGTCAGCCTTAAATCTATGACTCTGTACATGCACAAAACACCACAGAAGAGTGATGACATCCAATAGTACATACAGCCTTACACATGTTTGTAGTGGTTAGCCATTTGTTAACCAATAAATGGTGTGCTTTAACTTCAGGAGTACCCAACTCTGAATGCCCTAACTAACCAGCACAGGGCTGCCTCCCTTATTAGAATATGAGGTCCTTCAGAGTAGGGTCAGTAATGCATTTTCATTCTTCATTTGTCTGAGGACCTATCCACTGGAAAATTATTGTCTAATACATTTATGTTAATTTTATATATTTTCTGGGCATCAGATTTTTATCATAGATATTTGATGTAAAGGTTCTGAAGCCTTGTGAACAGATACAAAGAGAATAAAAGCAATAACAACAATAAAAAATTTAAACTATATACAATTTGATGAGAACTAATGAGCTCCTTTCTCCCACTCTAGCCAATTCTGCCCCCTCCTGATCTCCACCAATTTGTAGAGTCTCATATCAATGAGCTAGGGGATTGGGGTTACAACAAGGACTATTATTGTCAGTGAAAATAACACCTGAGTGCTGCCAAACAGATTCATAGCAAGGACCAATTTTGATCACAAAGAAAAGAGAAAAGACAACTCCCTTCCTGTGGCAGAGAGCTGGAGAACTATAGGCACAGAATGTCACATGTCAGACAAGGACACTTGTTTGCCTGGGTTTTGCTCAAATTTTTCTTTGCTACAAGGGAAAATTCCATTGGGTGAGACAATGGTAAATTGGAAAATGGTTACAATGTTTAGAAAAAAGAGTAAAAGTTATTCATTAGAAAAACAGCAAATGTAATCAAATTCCAAAATTTAACCTAAATAATTTTTTTAATGTCAGCAAAGATCACTGACCTCAAAAAGGATACACCCATATTAGATTAGGACAACCCACATCCTATTTACTTATGCTGAGGAAATAATGTGCAAACATGCCAATTCTAACTTGCAACTTTATTTACTAAGGTATACACCAAGTGCTTGATTGGAAGAATGGCAGATGAGCTGAACCCTTAGGCTTTTTATCTAATTTTATCTCTTAAGGAAGACTGGTTATGCCAGACTTCAGTACAAAACATGTAGAAATCATGATCCCTGGAAACCAGGCTCTCTAGTGTGCTAGAGAAACTAACCTCCCCCAAAAAATCTTGATAAGAAAAAAATAATGAAAATTAACCAAAAGTACCTACATGCATTTGAAAAGACACATGTAAACTTTTGGAGGTTCAGCATCTTGTTCTCCAAGCAGAAGCCCAACAGGCCAAGGAAAACCAAGCTGGGTAGTTTATTTCTGTCACAGTCTTCCTCATCAACCTTCTGTGGCTGTGAGTCAGACGACCTTTTTTGACAGCACACACCAGGCTGCATGGGAGAGACAAAGCGTCTGCATTCTTCTGACTCCTCCAGTTCTGACAAGTGATTCACTCTCCCTGTCCCTCCCCACTCAGTTTTCTATTATAAGGCACGTTTTGGGAAAGAGCTGACAGGCCATGTTCCAGAGAAGCCTAAAATGGTGGGACAAGCAGCATGGTACCCTTATCAAGGGCTACAATTTTGTCCAAGAGGGGTCTCGTGAGTGCTGGGAAGCCTCATCTTTAGGAAGAGGTCAAACAAGACTCAACCTGAAGAACTCAACAGTTTTCGTGGTTTCTCATTGTATTCAACAATAAAGCAACACCAAAGAATCATTTCCGCGGGGCTGGTTTTGCATTTCTTCAGTTGTGAAGTTTACAATAGAAGAATTCACCCACTCAAAGGGAAGAAAGTCCCAAAATATCATGTCTAGGCTAAAAAGAGACACTTTTACAGTGTGCACACCAAATCTGTATATGCACCCACTTGTCCTACTTCTTCTTTCAGTAACTACCCAATTACTGTACACAGAAAAAAAAATGCCACCAGTTTTTACTGTCATAAGTTTATGGCAAAACACAAAAATGATTGAGAAATTTAGGAAGTTGGACAATAAGGTATTTTAATTATAAAAAAATAAGCATAATTTTGTTGTTTCTTCAACTGTATAAATCCCAGATTGATTTACTCATTTGGCACAACTGTCAGATTGGTACATAATTCAAAGGAATAAGAATAATTTTCCCATACAGTGAAACAAAGACGGTAGTGGGGGGAAGAGAGAGAAAAGTGGTATCAATGATTAACATAGTAGAGAACCTAACATTCCAAGGAAAAGTAGGATTATCTCTTTTTTGATCCCAAAAATCATGATGTTTTTTCTACCAAGGCACAGAAAAATCACTACAAACATCTAGTTATTATTCAAAAGTTCAATTTTAAAAAGAATCAGTACCAAGAAATACATTTTTTTTTGCCTCTTCTGCTTGTTTGAGAGGCAATGTATCATAATGGATAGAAAGCAGGTCTAGAAGTCATAATTCTCACCTCTGACATATATTGGCTGTGGGACTCTAGGCAAATGATTTGATTTCTCAGGGTCCTAGGCAACTCTCTAAAACTAAAAATTGCAAAGAAGGTGCTAACAGGGATTAGCAATGGGAATTTCTTCAAAGGGGAGTTGTTCTCTATAACCAATACAGGTCCAGTACCTTGACAACAGTCCCTCATGACAATAATATTTATTGTCATGAACAGAACACTCTCAGGCATAGGCCCTCCCCAACATGCCAAGACTAGCACTGAAAGCAAAATAGGAAAACAAGCATAATTTTATTGCTTCTTCAATTTTGTACATCCCTCAGATAGGCTTATTATATAATTGCTACAACTCCTAGATTGGCACACAATCCAGAGGAAGAAGAATTTTCCCATTCAATGAAATAGAGGGAATGGGGTGGGGGTTTGAGAACTGAAATGCAAGAGGGGAACACAACTCCATGTCCACACTACACCAATGTTAGAGTGAAGTTCAAGAAATTGCCATCATTATTATAGTCTTTTACAGTGTTAACCATCAAAGAGCCTAAAATTTGCCATTTCAGGGAGGGCACATAGTACCAGGAAACAAACAGATACTATAATATGAAATTTGAGAAGAGAATGAATATGGTGAAATAGAAAGAGAATTCAACCGGGAATCAGAGACTTGTATTCTCATGCTAACTCTGTCACCAACCAGCTGTGTGACCTTGGGTGAGCCTCAGTTTCCTCATTTGCAAAATGATAGGGTTGGACTAGATGATAACATGTGAAGATCAAATGATATAATGTATGTAAAGTGCTTTGTAAGCCTTAAAGTGTTTTTACACATGTCAGCTATTATTATTAATAATATTCAAATGGAATTATTATCTCATCATTGCGGCCTTACTCACTTTCTCTTGATATCCCAAGGATACCAAGCTATCCCTATTCTTGCCATGTGACTAGCCTGATATCTTTTCTGATTGTGCATTTTTTTCATGACATACTAGTGGTATTTTAGGATCCCTGCCACTTCTAAGATTTTATGACCCAGGAATAAGGTAGCTCATGTTATGTATGACTGATGCTACAAAAAATAAAATGGCTTGCCAAGTTAATAAGATCAAAGGATTTGGTGGAAGGTATGAAAGAAGGACTCTATCAAAAAAAGTCAATGATTTAGAACTGCTTGGTATAGAATAGGGGCAGCTAGGTGGCACAGTGGAGAGAGTGCTGGGCCTGAAGTCAGGAAAACTCATCTTTGCAAGCTCAAATCTGGCCTCAGACACTTACTATCTGTATGACCCTGAACAAGTCACTTTGCCTTGTTTGTCTTGGTTCCCCCATCTGTAAAATGAAGTGGAGAAGGAAATGGCAAACCACTGGCATCTTTGTCAAGAAAACCTCAAACAAGTTACAAGGCATCTGAAATGACTAAACAACAACAAATCCTAGAATAGGGAGGAAATAAAGCTCAGAAAGAATGAAGGATTATTATTGGAAGAAGGCTGATGAATTTGAATGTCAGAGTCAAACCTGAATGACAGGTTTGAATTTTTAAAAGATGGCATAAGCCATAAAATAAAACTTCCTGATAACCTGAGTATATATGATAGTGTCAAGGGAAGCCTTCATTGTTTCTTTGGGTGATTTATAGAATTACAGAATCTTAAATATTGGAAAGGTTCAACCTATATCTCAAAAGGACTCATCTCTACTATATTCTCAACAATCATCTTTCCACTATGCTCTGGGGTTGCCCATTTGATTTGTGGATAGTTCGAACAACTAGGAAGATTCTCCTTATATTGAACCTAAATCTGCCTCTCTACGCTTTCCAAATACCACTTCTAGTTCTGTCATCTGGGCCAAGGAAAACAAACTAATCTCTATTCCACATGGCATCCATTAAATATTTGAAGACCGGTTACTATGTCTGCCCTAAGTCTTTTCTTCTCTAGGCTAACACCCCCAGTTTCTTCTGTTTATCATCCTGTTATTATCCCAATTTTACAGTCTACTGTCACCTCTGTGATCACTATAACCTGGCTTGTCAATGGCCATCCTAAAACATGATGCCCATCTCTGAATACTCCATGTGCCATACTCCAGATACAATCTGATTACAGCAGAGTACAGTGCAATGGGGCTGTAAATGTTCAAAGACATAGCAAAGTATACCAAGGGACTACATTATCAAATCTTCTCAGGAGAGGCTGAAGAGCTCAATCTGAAGTTATTTAAGAATATTCACACCTGGGAGGAAAAAAATAAGCAAGACACTCTATGAAAGTTTCTTTATAAACGCTGAAATTCAAGAGCTGCTTTTTTAAGAGACTCAGGACTACAGATCTAAAGCTTCAAGAAAACTTAAGAGAACATATCATGCAAGCCCCACATCTTTCAGATGAGGAAAGTGAGTCCCAGAGAAGTTAAATCACGTAAGTAGTAATGAGTCTGGATTCTAACACATCCCAGTACTCTATGTTCAGTGGGAAAATTAAAGGAGGCAGGGGAGGTAAATAAGCATTTATTAGGTGTCTACTATATGCCAGATACTGTGCTAAGTATTTTACAAGTATTATATCATTAGATCCTCACAATAACCCTGGGATGTAGCTGTTATTATTCCCATTTTACAGACTAGTAAATGGAGGAAAACAAAGGTGAAGAGTCACATAGCTAGTGTCTGAGGCTGGATTTGAACTCAGGGTCTATCATGACTGCAGGCCCAGTGCTGTATCCACTGAGCAACCTAGCTACTCACAAAGGTAATATGAGATAAGGCTTGGGAAACAGTATCATTAACTGGGGCAGTAGAGATATAGGTAAGGATTATAGGCAAATGTCAGAGGTAGAAATAGCTCCTGATTTGGAGGGAGGCCTCCTGAACCAGAAAATATTATTCAAAAATGAAATACAGGATCAAAGTCAAACTTCTTGGCAGAAGTCTCAGACCTAGGGACCATACTCAATTCCAAATCTGATATGTCTCTACAATATATGTCTATATAGTAATATATAATCCTACGAATATGTGTAATGGCAAGCAAAATAGGATTCTTTTTGCTGTTTTTCTGGATTGAGTTTTAGCTAATCAGGTGCCTTTGAGCTTCACCTTTGATTGTATCAAGAGGCTTTGATTGGAAACAGTATACATCGTATTGCCCTTAATAGGCCTAAGGGAGTTTGAAGATCTCCCCTACCCTTAATAGGCCGACTATAGTCACATGGGATCCCATGGTGGGAGGAGCTTACAAAAAGTGTGGAACGGGAAGGAGCCAATAAGAGCAGGAGCAGAAGTGAGAGAGAGAATGTTTGTGATGTTGGTGTCCTGTCTGTTGTTCTGTGTTAATTTCAGACAGAAGCCCTGTCTGTTGATCTCTGTTGATTTCTCAGACAGAAGCCCTGTCTGTTCTGTATTGGTTTCTCAGACAGAATGTGAACTGATATGATAGTGCTGGTAATGTGTATAAATATTGCTGTAGCCCTGCTATGCTCTGTTTTCCTAGAAACAGAAACTGTGAAGAGTTTAGAGTGGAGCAGTCCCCATGAGCTGAGATATGGAACAGGAGCAGAGAGCCCTCTATATGTGAATCCAGGCAAAAATGGGGTTTGGAGGCCAGCCTAGAGTCAAGATGAAAGAAGACTTTACTTTGGATACTTTGCATTGACTGATGAGATTTGTTAACTTACTGTGACCTTGGATGGATGGTGTTTGTACTTTATGTTACCTCTTAAAGATGACTGGCTTAAGGATGATTGGAAGGCAACCTCTAGTCAAGATGAAAGAGGACTCCACTTGGACATTTTGTAATGACTGAGAAGAATGTAACTTACTGTGACCTAGGGGTAGATGGTGTTTGTATTTTCTGCTACCCCAGAAAGATGACTATAAGATATACTGAACAATATGTTTTATTTAAGACTGTGGCTGCCTTAGTCCTAAATTGTTATGCTATGTTGTTGTAAATGTTATGATTTAGTTTCTTGTATGTTATGCTTTAGTTTATTGTTGAATAAATAGAGAGTTCATTATACTATGCGATTAGACTCTTAAAGTTATTCACAGCAGCAGTCCTCAGGAGAGCTGCTGTGATTGGCTTTACAATATGTTCCCGGAACATCCCCACTGATCAAAGGGTGTCACCCTAAATGGGATTATTATTGAAAACAGAGCCAGCTTACATAGGACCACAGATCTAGAGCTGAAAAGAACCCTAGAAGTTATTAAATCCAATTCTTTCACACTATAGATGAGGCCTGTTGTTGTTCAGTCTTTTTTTTTTTTGTAATCCCATCTGGGGCTTTCTTGGCAAAGATATTGAAGTGGTCTTCCATTTCTTTTTCCAGCTTATTTTACAGATGAGGAAACTGAGGCAAACAATGTTAAGTGACTTCCCCAGGGTCATATATCTACTAAGTGTCTGTGCACAGATTTGAACCCACAAAGATGAGTTTTCCTGACTCCAAACTCCACTCTCTATCTACTATACCACCTACCTACCCTGTAGAGGAGGAGTGTACTGATGCTCAGAGAATTTAAGGAGCTTACTCTAAGATACAGAGGATTGAACAGCAATGTCCCCTACAAGATTCTTCTGAGAGCTAATAGCAGATAAGGACAGAACAACTCTTACAATGAATTGCACTCTGGTACTACTCCCCTTCCAGCCGTCACAGACTTCCAGTAACTATTGGTCATTTTTTAATTTAGTAAAATGATCTAAGATTGGCTGGAAGGAAAATACAGAAACTGGGTCAGGAGGCAATTATTCTCCCAGAAAATTCCCTCTTGAATTCAAGAAGTAAAACTAAGCTTATTTCATCTACTTTATTTAATTTCTTAAAAGATAACAGTACATTGCCATAATACATCACCATAAAACCATTTAGTAAAGGCCCTAGCTGAAAGTTGACAGCCAATCCACAATATGAGTGTTGCACAACTAGGTCCAACTAGGCTCCTTAAGTAAAAACTGATTCATTTTATTTATGAAATATGATTCACTTTTTGAAACCAAATTCTGGGCTAACATTTGTACCATTAAATCTTATCCTACTGGCATATTAGGATCATTTTAGATTCTCCTGATTCCCAAATTCTCTCTACTAAATCATACTGTTCAACCCTATTCCCCTACCTTCAGTCAACATGGTCTTCATCAGAGACAAGAGATTGATTTTGAGATCATCTAAACCAATCCTTTACCAAATTCTTTTACCCCACTGCAAGTAGAAATCCTGTCTCTTCTTGAATGCCTTCAGTGTTGGAGAAATCCTCACCTTAAAAAGACAACTAATTCCAATGCTATGATTATTAGGAATTTTTTCCTTGTTTTGGGTTTAAATTTGTTTTCCTACACTTCCCATCTATTGGTGTTAGTTTCATATTCATACCACACAAAAGTAAGTCTACTCCCTTTCACAAGACAATCTTTCACATATTTAAAGAGAACTATGACATAACTAACCCTTTCCGAAAAAATACCCCAAATTCTTCTATCCTCTAAACTAAATATTCCCATTTCTTCAACTATTTCTCGTATGACCTAGTTTCGCTATCACAGTTGCCCACCTCTGGACATGCATGCACTGGGTTTGTCGACACACCTCTTAAAACATAACAAAACTAAACATGACCAAAAAGCTGATGTAGTAAAAAACTCATTTGTTGACTGTTACAATAAAACATAATAATGTGTGCCATTCTCAATATATATAAGTGTACACACACACACGCACGTGCACACATACACACAGAAACATGTATTCCTGAAGAGAGCAAGGGAAACCAAAATTTCTGCCCTGTAATATAGCATTTTTCTTGAGTAATAAATAGAATTAAAGTTATATAGATATAATAATACTGAGATATTAGAAATAACTTTTAACAACCACCAACCTTTCCTTTTCTTACCTCTACCACTGTGGTATCTGCAGCTTTACACATAGGCAAGTTGAAATTCCTTGCAGTTTTCCTGAGGGATATGAAAGGGAGAGGGGGAAAAAGATAAAGACAGTAAGTAGTTGTTCCTCCCAGCTACAAAATTCTATGAATCTTGTCACACTGTTCAAAAAAAGTAATACATAAAATGGACATTTCTTATTATAGGAAATGCAAGAGCTTTTAGGACGAAAAAAAAAAAACCGTGGCCCTTTCATTTGTCTTACTTAGAAGTGTCTTCAGTGCACAACAAAAGAAGTTATTCATCATATGTACTCTTATGAGCATAAAGATAAACTGGATGTTAATGAATCATCAACACTTTTTGAAAACAGACTCCCCAAACCTTTTAATGGGGATATGACTTTGCTTCAATAGTTAAAACATTTCACTGAGTAACTTGCTCTCATTGTTATATTTAGAAATATAAAGGAGTAAGTCTCCATATGGGAAAATGCAATAACTCCATCTTCTATCCAACAGAAATGTTGCTGAAATTACCAAAACATCATTTGGTGATTTCTGAGTCACCCATAAAGATCAGTCCCTGTGGAAACCATTTTCTAACAAATCTTTTAATAGTATGAACCCTGTAGAAGCTGCTGAACTATAGAACATTTTCAATAGGTTTCCAAGCTTATTTTACCAATAGTTTTTCAATATTAATTCTTACAAGAGGTTCAGGTACGAACTAAATAAATGGCTTTCCCAGAACAAATTCAAACGAGTTCTTCTAATGCCATAGCATATTTTTTCCATGACTCTAAATGAATATATCAGTATATTCAAAAACAGAAAGTGAGTTTTCTATATCTACATTCCTTATTTGGTCTCTACCTCCTGTTACTTCAATGCCATGCTAGGCATGCTGTTTTAGCCCAGGGATAAAACAAACAGGTATGTAAATGAAGAAAGTCGCAAGGAAACATTTTAAAAAGCTTTTCTTCATATCACCAATGTTTAGAACAATGCCTGGCCCACAGTAAGCATTTAATAAATGTTTGCTGATGATGCCCCAAGGTGTCAGGATTTCTCCATCTGATGTTTGTTAAAGAGGCTATTAACCTATAAGATTATTTAAGTAGTTTCAGAGATTGTTACTTCAGACTATCCTCATGTCTGGCCTCTAATAGAAGAAAAGGTAAGAAAATTTTTAAAGCCAGGGGAATAAGAACCTTCACTCAGATTTCTCGTGGTCTGACCATTTGTGAGGCACTGGGGTTTAGTGAGTTTTAAGGCTGGATCTAGTGTCAGGAGGACCTGGTTTCATAGCCTACCTTAGACACTGAAAAGCTGTGCAACCCTAGTCAAGTTATTTAACCTCTCTGGGCCTCAGTTTTCTCACCTGTAAAGAAAGGGGACAGGACTCCATGACATCTAAGACCTCTTCCAATTCTAAATCTATGGTCTAAATTTAGATCTAAATCTAAATCTATGTAGACTTAGATATCAACCAAATATATGTAACATGAGAGGATCCTGTATTTGTTTTGCTTAGTTGTTTTTCCTTTGTTTCAAGGGAAGAACCAACTTGGGGAAGGGGTAATGTGGCTACTGGGAAGAATCAGGTATGTAAAAGGAAAAAAATAGCAACAAAATATTTTAAAAGCACACCCTAGACATAATTTTCTTAGTAATCCAGTTCCCTTTGTCGCCAGGAATCAAAAGCTTCAATGGCATCCCACACCAAATCCAAGCTACCAATGGAGTGAAATATATTTAGAGTTAAAATGGTCTTGGTGGGCAATTATCATCATTTAATGCTTATATTGTAGCTGCCTATGTGCAGTGCTCAGAAATGGAGCACAGGAATAAAATTTTTATAAAAAGAAATTTCAATATATCAAAAGATTCATGATTTCAGTGGCGTAGGTAGCCACTCCACAGAGTACAATGCCTTAGTAAATTGTCTTTATGAAAGAGATCAGAATAGTATTAAGAAAATTATCTAACTGCCAAATTACATTAAAAATACAATCTTCTCTCATTTTTGCATTCTTATTTTTTAAGAATACTATATACTGTCGACCCACAATATACCAAGGAACAAATTAATATAGGCTATATTTAAAACTCAATGCTCAAATTAGATCACTTCAGAAATATCTTAATTTAAGAGATCAAATATAAAATTAACACCACATGATCCCTACACCTTTTTTCCATTTTAGAAATTAAAAAGGATAAATTGCAAGTATTCTTTGAGAATATGCTTTAATCCTCTGCTTACCAAACCTCTATGCAGGTCTGACTGCAGCGCATTTACAATAGTATGAGAAGAAAGCAAGCATCCTTCCAATATCTTTTTGGTGACTTATAATTCTGAACTCTTAGGGATTGTGATGTTGCATGATGAACAGTTATACAGCATCACAAGAAGAATGTTAAGGAGGCAGGCTTTTGTTGCAAGAAGATTGGAATCATTTAAAGTACTACACAATTTTCCAGTGGTAATGGAGCCTGCTCTCTTCCCCCTATTCAAATCTGGATCCAGTTCACTGCACATTTACAATGTCCAAGATATAGGAACAAATGGAACAGATCTATGGGATATCCATCCAACTGAAGACCATAGAAGTGGCAAGTAGTACTCTTAATTTGTTTTGTTTATTTAGTGTGGATAGTTAAGTGGAAGTCTTTTTATTGATTACAGATCTCATTTTTAAAAGTCCAAGGCTTGATGTAATCAACACAGATCATCCATAATCAGAGGCATATGTAGGACCTCATCATCTATAACATGGTTTCTAAACCTGGGGTCTGTGAACAGCTTAAAAACATTTTTATAACTATTTCAATGCAATAGCTTTTCTTTATAATTTCATTTTATTCAACATTATTCTGAGAAGGGGATTGAGAGGGTTATACATCATAGAACTGCCAAAGGATTCATGAGCAAAACAAAAAAAAAGAGGTGAAATACTCCCAATCTAGGGGATCCTGGCATATCACTTACTTCCCATATAAACCAGGCAAATCACTTAACCTCTTCACTCCAAATTTATGATTCTAATCCTTCTTCCATTCCTCTGCATGAGGAATTTGTTTACAAACACTAAGCAATAGGGATATAAATAAAGGAATTCCCTGTCTCTAAGACCCTTACATACTAACAGGGGAAACAGTTTACTAAGGAACTGATAGCCAGGGAAGGACATTTAGATCCACAAAGATTGGCACATCCTTTCCAGCAACAACTGTAAAGTAAAGAAAAGGTTGTACATGCAAGGCATTGGTGAAGAGGCTTTGAGGAGGGGGGGGAGAGGAACAAATGAAGGATGGCTGGGGTTTTCTTAAAAAGTGATCGCATAAGGAAGTCGCCAATGGCAAAGGAGAGAGGGTAGGGAAGGATGGGAACAGTCTGGGTGGAAGTGCCTCCAGGTCATAGTTTTTGGTATGGACAACAATGGTTGGCAAAGAGGCTGTGGAAGAGGAGACATGAGAAGGGGAGAGAAGTAAAGCCTATCGTGGGTTTCTTTAAAACCGTATTAGGCTGGACAATAAAAATAAGCTAATAGGCTATGGCATATGACCAACAATTAGTTGCATTGTTTTTCTAAAAAAAGGAACATCAAATACATCACCCAATGGATATGTGTGCAGGCCATGTAGTTAGAGCAAGGGATAATATATGGACAGTTGTATGTTGTACCATTACCTCTGTAATGTCAAAAAGCCTACCGAGTCATCTGCCCAAAGACAATAGATGGATAGGACACTGTGAAGTATCTACCAGAAGAAACAGACACAGAGTAAGAAGCAGTAGATAGATTGTAATCTGTACCATGGAAAACAATACTCAAATTGAAATGATCATTTGTTGTTCAGCAATTTTTATAGTCATGTCCAACTTTTTGTGATGCTGTTTTGGGGTTTTCTCAGCAGAGATACCAGAATGGTTTGCCATTTCCTTCTCCAGCTCATTTTACAGATGAGGAAACTGAAGCAAATAGATTAAGTGACTTGTCCAGGGTCACACAGCTAGGAAGGGTCTGAGACCAGTTTTGAATTCAGAAAGATAAGTCTTCCTATCTCTAGGCCAGGCACTTTATCCAGTACACCATCTAGTTGCCCAAAGATACATTAAAATGTTAAGAGAAGAGATTTGTAGCTAAATAGTAAGAAGTTCTCAAAGGACAATGATGAAAGGAAGACAGAAAGGAAGGAAGGAAAGAAGGAAGGAAGAGAGAGGGGGGCAGGGAGGGGAGGGAAAAGGAAGGAGGGGAGGAGAGGAGAGGGATAGAAGGGAGGGATGGAGGGGGAGAGAGACAGAGAGAGAAGAAAAAGAAAAAAGAGAAGAGAGGACAGGAGAGGAGAGAGGAGAGGAGGGAAGAGGAGAGGACAGGAGGGGAGAGAAGAGAAAGAAAGAAAGGAGAGTGGAGCCCATAAACACCTGTCTATTGAGCTTAAATCTAATTTATGATAAAATTTTAGACTGTATAACCAAAGAGAGTTGACAACCATTTAAAAAGGGAAAAAGTAATCTCTAAGAGTCAGTGTAGCTTCACCAAAAACAGATCATATCAGACTAACTTTATTTCCTCTTTTGAAAGGGTTCCTAGCCTGGTAGATCAAAATACTGTAGACATAGGATACCTAACAAAATGTTTGGCAGTTTCTCATGATTTCCTTCTGGAGAAATAGAGAGTTATGAGCTAGAAGACAAACAAAATTATTTGGATTGGAAATGGATCGTGTGACTAGTGCCACAGAATATTCATCAATGTAGAAGTGTCAACTTGGAAGGAGATTTCAGTGTACCAGGAATTTGCCCTGGTCTTCAACTGTTAAATATTCTTATCAATGACTTGGAGTCACAGTCTGCCCATGACACAAAGTTAGGAGGGATAGCTAAAAAGTTGGACTATATAATTGTGATTGGAGATGATTTCAACCAGCTAAAATGAGCAACCAGACTGAGGAAGATGAAATGTAACAGAGAAACATAAAATTTTATGTTTAGGGTTAAAAGAAATTTCAACTTCATAACTATAAGATGACAGAGGCATGTTTAGACAACATTACTCATCTGAAAAAGTTCTACTGCTTTTTAATGGCCCAAAAGTAAAAAAAGAGCTAACAGTATTAGATTGTTACAAAGATATAGTCCAGAAAAGAGATAATAATAGTTCTGGTGAAATCATATATACCAGAGCATTGTATATGGTTTCTAAGAACTAAATTTTAGAAAAGACATTTTTCAACTACAGAGCATCCAAAGAAGAGTGACCAGGGTTTTGAGGGAACTGGAAACCATGTGATACAATGATCAGAGGAAGGGACTAGGAATGTCTAGCTTACAGAAGCAAAAACTAGGAAAGAGAGTATGGGAATGGCAACTGTCTTCAAATATTTGGACAGCTGTCACATGAACACATTAGAATTATTCTGCTTGATCCCAGAGCACAGAACCAGGAACAACTTGGGCTCAATGCAGGGCAATAATTCCTAATTATTAGAGCTTTACCGAGTGGAATGGACTGCCTCTTAGGACCCCCTTCACTCATGGTCTATACGTTAAGGCTGAATGACCACTTTTCTAGTTATGTTATAGTGGTGATTCCTGTTCAAAGATGGGTTCTTTTGAGTAGAGGCCCAATGACAGGACCATAAGCCCTTTACGTAAGGGTAAGAATAGATGAGTTTAGTGAGGTACATTACCAGGTTGGCCAGTCATCAATTTGGAGGCCATAGCAATTCATGATGGCCATATGCAAAAGCATAAAAAGTTTGGTATTAACATCAGCAAAACAGAATATAAACAGACAAAATAATGGACTCTTGAAGTATTCAACACATTTTGAGAACAGAAAAAGATAATTTTATTTGGTTTTGTTAAAGTTCAAATGTACTATGTACTAAAAATATTAGAGCATAAGGACAGAAATTAGACTTGTTATTTGATAAGTACAGGGAATTCCCAGAGGAGGAAACTCCTACCAATGCAGTTTGGCATCCCCTCTATCACTTAGTGAGAGAGTTACCCAGAGTGGTAAGAGCTTCAAGGACCTGCTCCACAGGATCATACAGCATGTGTCAGAAGCATGATTCAAACACAGATCTCCCTGACTTTGAAGGACAGCTTTCTATCTACTGGGCTCTCTATAAGAACTAGTTGATAACTTTTGTTATTGTTCAGTCATTTTCAGTCATGTCTAACCCTTCATGACCCCATTTGGGGTTTACTTGGAAAAGACACTGGAGTGGTTTATCATTTCCATCTCTAGCTCATTTTACAATGAGGAAACTGAGGCAAATAGGGTTAAGTGACTTGCCCTGGGTCACACAGCTGATAAGTGTCTGAGGCCAAATTTGAACTCAGGAAGATTAATCTTCCTGACTCTAGGCCCAGCACTCCATCCACTGTGCAACCTAGATGCCCAAATGAATAACTAAGGCATTTAAAAAAACTGAACCATGCTCCCCAAAATGGCAACTTGATAACTTTAAAAAGTCTACTCAGTAAAATATCTGAATTAATTTATAATCAAAATATGGATGATAGAAATATCTTCCAAAGCATATCATCATCATCATCATCACCACCACTGTTCATATACACTACCTGAAAATGACATTTCCTGAACGATCTGCTTTCCAGGCTTTTACCAGGGCAAAATCACCTGTAATGGCTTTCTCCAAAATATAATGGTGGCCATCAAACTCCCTCACCTGCAGGAAATAAAATACAAACATGCTTGTCACATGGTTTGTCCTAATTCCTATACAAGATCTAATTGCTTTCTGCTATTTATTTCTAAGGAAATATATTTTAAAAGCTTGGCTAGTGTTATCTGCCTTCTCTCATTTTCATGATGCACCTTGGAGAAATGAAAACCAAGTACTGTTCATGTCTTGACCTCCCTGGCTCCGTCTTCTTGCTTAAACATTTAAAGGAATAAAACAGTTTTCTGGCAGGGCTCTATTCTTATACCAATTGTACCACCTAGTGGACAGAGTTCAGGATACAATTTGAGAGCAAAATCGGACCCATTTAGTTTTCTGGTTGCCCTAAGTTCATAAAAATAACTGAAAATCATTCCAAGCAGAATCACTATGTGATATATAACAAATCTCTTAGCACCCTGGGACATGGGACATTTGGAAGATGAGAGATCACTGTAAAGGACCTCAAGTAAGAATTATATTTCCAAAGCTTCTTTGTAAGTCAACTGTTTGGAACTTTCCTCCCAGGTGTATAGATTTAGGGCTAGAGGGAACATTAGAGACTACCTTATATGTAAAGTGCATTGAAAACTGCAAATCACTATATAAATGCTAGCTATTATGGTCACTGTGAAACTCCTCAGTTTACAGATGAGGAAACTGAGGCAGCTAGGTGGGGCAGTGGGTAGAGTGCCAGCAAGACCTGAGCCTAAATCTACTCTCGGACACTTATTAGCTCTGTTACCCTGGTAAAGTCATTTAACATCTGCTTGCCTCAGTTTCCTCATCTGTAAAATGGGGATAATGGCAACTACCTCTCAGATCTGTCATGAGGATCAAGTGAGATAATAATTGTAAAGCATTTAGCACAGTGCCTGCTACATAGTAATGTGTGCATAAATATTGTCTGTTATTGATATTATTACTAGGGGCATTAAGAGACTCGCCAGGTTTTAGAACCCAGGTCCCCTGACTCTAATCCAGTACTCTTTCCTCCACTCCATGTCAAATCTTTTCTGATTGAAACAAGGCTACAAGAGGTGATTTAGCTTTCCAGGCTCTCTCACAGAAGTCCCAAACCTGAAGCAGTAATAGCATTCATATAATAATAAAAATGATAATAACTGCCATTCATGTAGCTTTTACGATGGGTCAGGCACTGTGCAAAGCACTTTGCAATTATAATATCACTTGACTCTCACAACAACCGTGGGAGGTGGGTGCTATCATTATCCCTATTTTATAGATGAGGAAACTGAAGAAAACAGAGGTGAAGTGACAGGGCTGTGCCCAGGGTAACAGAGCTGCTGAGTGTCTAAGACTAGATTTGAACTCAGCTCTTCCTGACTCCAAGCACTTTAAAGTTTGCAGGGGTCTTCTTACATTTAAACTCACTTGAATCTTCTCTTTTGGAGGGGGGAAGGTAGAGCAATTGGGGTTAAGTGACTTGCCCAAGGTCACATGGCTAGTTTTTTTGTGTTGTGTCTGAAGCCAGATTTGAACTCAGGTCCTCTACGGCTGGTGCTGTATTCACTGCGCCACCTAGCCACCCCTACTCATTTGAATCTTTTTTTTTAAACCAATCAGGATTAAGTAACTTGCTCAAGGTTACATGGCCAGTTATTTCTGGGTGTGGTGCTAAGTATCTGAGCCTGGATTTGATCCCCAGGTCATCCCGACACTGGAGCAGGTGCTCTTGCTTGCTGAGCCACCTGGCTGCCCCATTCTCACTTGAATCTTACAACAATGTTGGGTAGGTGCTACTGTTATCCCCATTTTAAAGATGCGGAAACTGAGGCTAAGATACTTAAGTAACTTACCCAGATAGAGAATCTATCCAAGATAATGCTTTTTCTATGTGGAAATGAGTTCAGGCTTCCCCAGCTTGGCAGGGGCTCCTGCAGTTTTGATGAGGGGCCCAAGCACCCAAGGAGATGGAGGATGGAGGGTAGAGATGAGGAGCAAAGGAAGTTTGGAAGGGATAGAGTTAGGATCATGAGGGAGGGAGGGAGGACTATGTAGGAAGGAAAGAAGTGACAAGATAATTCCTCTGTTACAAGAGGAGACTGGCCCTGGGAAAGGCAAAACAGTTCAGAAAAGAGGAGTGGTGGTGGATTAAGTCTGCCTTTCTTTCTTCTTCCAGCTATTTGCTTTTGGAGAGCCCAGAATCTTCTGCCAGAATCAACCCACCACAGATGTGTCTTATTATTTTTCTTCAAAGGGACATAGGAATAAGACCACTTCTTTCCTTTCTAGGTCTGGATTCAAACCAGGCTCTCTGTTCTTCCCTGGTCCACTACAGAATCTCGCATCCCTGAAGCAAGGACAAAACCCTGAGCTGCCTGTCTTCCAGGTTTCCTTGTATCCCCAGTGCTCAGTACAGTGTCTGGCATAATAAATGTATGTTGACTGATTTTTTAAAATAGTTTCCTAAGGGTTGGGTTTTTAGTCAGGTTGTTGGGGTCTGGGGGATGGGGAGAAAAATCTCTGTCAACAACAATGGGAAGAAAACAAAAGTAACAAACAAAAGTCACTTTTCAGATGCCCACAATGTTGTCCTTCCTGAAATTCATTGAAAAATTCATGGAAGTATATGGAATCAGCCTATGGACCTCTTCTATTTAATCCTGCTCTTCTAATTTCCAGAAAAAATCCTAGACCTTCCATATCCCAAACTTTTTGGAATTTAACTCCTGATTTCACCCTTCGTTTGGTGATATATATTGCTTCACCAGGTAAGGCTGGGGAGGAGAGGACTGGAACAGGACCTGGGGGAAGGCTGTTGGTAAAGGCTAAGGTCCAATTACACATGCCAGGCCTGACCACTTGGTTCTCTCTTTTCAATCCCCCTGCTTTTGAGGAAGAGAATGGAAATCTTCATGAGCAACCAAGGAACAAGAAATCAAAGGAAAAGGAGATTTCAATGAAGAAGATACAGGATATTTAGATGAATCTAAACCTATAAGTCATAGACACATCAATTTTTTCTCTGCATATTATCAAAAATTTAAAGACAGGGAAAGGTATCAGACATGGAGACTCTCAATGTAGATTTGAACAAATGTCTCTTTATCTCAAATAAAAATACTCTTGAATAATTTTCTTAAACAGTCATAAGAGTACAGGTTTATAATAGAGTAAGAGGTTGGATCCAACCCTCACAAGTTACAAATGAGAGGGAAAGGAAAGAGGAAAAGTATTCATATGAAGCACCTACAGTGCCAGGCAATGAGCTAAGTATTTTACAAACACCATCTCATTTGATCCTCCCAACAACCCTTGGAAGTAGGTGCTATCATAATTCCCATTTTACACTGGGAGAAATTAAGGTAAACAGGTTAAATGACTTGTCCAGGGACACACAGCTAGTCAGTGTGTGAGGAATTCAGATGTTTCCATCGTCAAGGACAGTGCTCTAGCCATGATTTCATAAGCTCTCTTGGTGCTTAAGGTTTATAAGGACTATATACACATACATACAAATATGTACTATTTAATGGTTAATAGTTATGTGCATAAAATACATTTTATGTGTATACTTAGGATGAAAGGAGATGTTTGCACGGCTCTTTGCAAACACAGCATTTTAAGGTTTACAGAGAGCTTTCCATATGTTCTAACTTGCTCCTTCCAAACCTTAAAGTATTATATGAAAGCTAGCTATTATTACTGTAATTATTAGTGCATGTTTTCCCTGATGGAAGTTCTTTGAGGGTTCTTTTTTTCCCCTGGTATCCCTCCCAACTAGGTGGCACAGTGGACAAAGCAGCAGGCCCTGAGTCAAGAAGATACATCTTCATGAGCTGTGTGACCCTGAGCAAGTCACTTAACCCTGCTTGCCTCAGTTTCCTCATCTGTAAAATGAACTAGAGAAGGAAATGGCAAACCACTCCAGTATCTTTGCCAAGAAAACCCCAAAATAGGATCATGAAAAGTCAAACAACTAAATCTCTTACATCTAATACAACACAAATGGTTCATGTTAGACAGTTAATAAATATTTATTAGGTATTACACTTTGGCTTTGTCTTCTCTAAGGTATAAATATAATCAGTCATCCATAGTCTAACATAAACTTGTTCAATATCAATAAAGTATCATCATAGAGTAGGCATGTAATAAATGATTTTTGATTAATTAACCTGACTTCATTCAAATTGGCATGTTTGAACAACAAGAATATTCTACTTCTTTATATTAACATATCCTAATTTCTAAATAACAATAATTGGCATTTACACAGCATTTTAAGGTTTACAAAGAGCTTTCCACATGTTCTAACGTGCTCTTTCCAACATCACTATGAAGTTGAGTATTACAGGGTAAATGCTATTTTACTAACGAAGAAACCAAGTCATAGAGCAATGAAGTGACTTGTCCAAGGTAACAGAGCTAGTAAATGGAAGGGCTGAGATTTGAACCCAAGTCTTATGACTCCAAAATTCAAGGTTCTTTCTGCAGTTGCCCTACTAAATTTTTTTTTGTCTTTCTTAGAACAGAGACTATTGGAAAGTCAGTCAGAGGAGCCCCTAGTAAAATAAATTATTAAAATGTAAAAACTAACATTTGATGCTGGGGTTTAGCTAGAAACTTCACCAGATTTATAATAAATTATTCCCTTCCCACCTAGCATAAGTGCTTTGCTTCTTGTGTTCACAAATAATATATAATGTTGCAATTCTTTTATCCTTTTTACCAAGACAGGCCATTTCTAAGATAAATGGGACCATAAATGGTTTTTGGACTAGAGTTCCCCTTACCTCTCTTGGCTGACTGGCAATTGCAATGCTTCCATCTTTGTTGTACTTGATGGGCGAGCCTCCCTCCTGCACCAGTGTGCCATATCCTGTACTGGTGAAGAAGGCTGGAACTCCTGCACCCCCTGCACGAATCCGCTCTGCAAGTGTTCCCTGTGGGTGAGAACCATCATGAGGCATTAGGCACTCTGCTAAGCACTCTTCTCTGCATTTCCTTTTATCTACAGAATTACACATACAGCCAGACCTCATCTTCCCTAACCTTTCTAACATAAAAATGTTGAACTATAACTTTCTCCATTAGCATTTGGTATACTTTGAATGTACAGCAATTAAGAAAAGAAAAAATTATATTCCATCCAAACAGTCTCTATCTTTGTGTTCCCATTAATTTTCATATTCATAATTTTTGTTGTCATGCTTCCAACATTACATCATACAAATCCATACTTAACTTTTTAAAAAAATATATACTTTAGGTTTGAACTCTCTGATTTATTTTCCTAAATTGAAAACATTAACTAGATAATTACCAAACCTTTATATCATTCTGTGCTCTGTAGATACAGAATAAATTATGTTTATTTTTAAAACAATGAGTCAACAATATAAAGTATCAAAAAATTAGTTTTCATTTAAATTAAGCATGTAATATGCTTATTTGAAAACAATAAGCCTACAATGTAAAGTATTAAAACAATTAGTTCTCATTTAAATTAAGTCTGTAATATGTATATTTTAAAACAAAGAACCAACAATATAAAATATCAAAACAATTAGATTTCATCTAAAATAAGTACGTATAGGGGCGGCCAGGTAGCACAGCGAGTAAGAGCACCGGCTCCAGTGTCCAGACGACCTGGGGATCGAATCCAGGCTCCGACACTTAGCACCCACCCAGAAACGCCTGGCCATGTAACCTTGAGCAAGTTACTTAATCCCAATTGCTTAGGGGTGACCAGGTGGCTCAGTGAGTAAGAGTACCGGCTCCAGTGTCCGGACGACCTGGGGATCGAATCCAGGCTCCGACACTTAGCACCCACCCAGAAACGCCTGGCCATGTAACCTTGAGCAAGTTACTTAATCCCAATTGCTTAGGGGTGACCAGGTGGCTCAGTGAGTAAGAGTACCAGCTCCAGTGTTGGGATGACCTGGGGATCAAATCCGGACTCAGATACTCAGCACCACACCCAGAAACAACTGGCCATGTAACCTTGAGCAAGTTACTTAACCCTGATTGCTTTAAAAATAATAATAATAATAAAATAAGTACATATTTTGAATGGTTAGTTATACTATATGTGTTCTGTACTAGAAATTTAGAGAAAAGAAGTACCTTTTTATAAAATTATAATTTCCCATATGTAACATATATATCACCCCATCGATAAAAAGCATTTTGCATATAAAATATGCAAATGAAATGCTATTTGCCTGGAAGCTTTGACATTGGCATGACTGTAAATGAATTAAAATAAAAGAACTGGTGTGAATACAGTTCACTGAACCTGGATAGTAGTGATAGTCATGGTAATAGTAGTAGTAGTAGTGGTAGTAGTGGTGGTGGTGGTGGTGGTGGTGGTGATAGTAGTGGTAGTGGTAGCAGCAGGAACAGTAGTAGTAGTGGTGGTAGTAGTAGAGGCTGAGGTGATGCCAGTGTAGGCAGCAAAAGCAGCAAAAATAACAATTCACATTTATATAGCACTTGAAGGTTTTTAAAAAGTGTTTTACAAATATTACCTCATTGTATCCTCACAACAATCTTGGAAGGTAGGTGTGTTACTATTGTCCCATTTTAAAGATGAGAAAAACAAGACAGACTGAGGTAAAGTGACATTCTGGAGTCACATAGCTAGTAAGTGTATGAAGTTAAACTTGAAGGTCTAGCACCCTATTTACTGGATCACCTAGCTGCCTGGTAAGGAGATGCAGAGCCAGTATAGGAGAAGATCTCTGAGTAGGCAAAAACAAGTAACCAGTTGCCTTTCAAAGCTCCCTGGGGTGAGCTGCTCTCTCCTCCAGGTAGTAAGTGTTCACAGGCACCTGGATATGAACAACATTTTACCAGGATTTCTATATTTAACACAAATAATATGTTAAAGATATTGTTTAAAATTGCATATTATGTGTATGATATCAAATAACACCATATATCTGTGCATTATCATATAATATATGCCATGTATAATGTTAAATAAAATACAATACATACCATATCTAAACATTTATACATGTAAAATTTAATATATTGTGTGTATTGTATAATATAGTTAATAAATTAAACAATACTTCATATTAAATCTTTAAATGTTTATATATTTATATATTAACATAAGTATATTTAATTTAAATCTAGCTATTTAATAGTTATATTTTACATACATATTCATATTTAATATTAATATGTTAATAGTATAGTAAGTATATTATCTGTTTGATGTTAAATAATGACAGATTATATAGAGATGTGTATACATATAAATTATATATAAATGTATATGTATCTATAATGTACATTGTCTAAAGAACATTTGTGTGTGTGTATATATATATAAATTATATATAAATGCATATGTAACTCAGAGTCTTTCCTTCGGTAATATATCATACATATAGTAATACATTAAGGGACACTCTAATTTCTTAAATACAACACACACACACACACACACACACACACACACACATCTATTATGCTCCCACTAGGCCTTCTCCAAACCAAATATCCCTGAATTCCTTCAGTCACTCTTACTATGGCTTGGTTTTCAGTTTCCTCACTATCCTGGCTGACCTGCTCTGGATCTATCCTCATTTAGCACCTTCTTCCTAACAGGTGGTACCCAAGGCTAAGTATAACCTTCCAGATGTGTTGTGACCAAAGCAGAAAACAACAGGATTCCCATCTCCCATCTCCCTTGCTGAGGGACATTCTACCCTTTTTTATCTGTCATGTCACACTGTTGTCTCATGTCGAAATTTTGGTCCACTAAACACTCTAGATTTTTTCCCCCCACAGAAACTGTTGTCTATTCAAATAGGTCACATCTTATATAGCATCCCAAAAGTCTTTTTTGTTGTTATTGTTCAATTGTTTTTCAGTCGTGTCCAACTCTTTGTGACCCCATTAGGGGTTTTCTTGGCAAAGATACTGGAGTGGTTTGCCATTCCCTTTTATAGCTCATCTTACAGATTCCAAAGCCAGCTCTCTAGCCTCTACCCCAAACCTCTTCTCTGCCTTCAATTTTATATAAATAAATAATTCTATTAAAGTTTGTTAACAACATGAAGAATCAAAGTTTTCTTTTAAATATCCTTCTTTAGTAGGCATTGTTTTCAACTCAAAGTTTCTACGGGAAGATCAGGGTTGCTTAGTGTGCAGTGCAATAGATAGAGAGCTCAGGGTCTGGAATCAGGAAGACTCATCCTTCATGAGTTCAAATCCAGCTCTAGACATTTAATAACTGTGTGGGCAAGTCAGCTTGCCTTGTTTGCCTCAGTTTCCTCATCTGTAAAATGAACTGGAGAAGGAAACAGTAAAAAAACACTCTAGTATCTCTGCCAAGAAAACCCCAAACCAGGGTCATGATGAGTTGGACATGACTAAAATGACTTAACAACAAATGGGTATTTCAATCCACAAGATCAGAAACCTAAAATTAGAAAGACCTTAGAGGCTATCTCATCTAATCCCTTATTTTGGAGATTAAGAAACTGAGGCTTAGGAAAGTTAAATAATTTAACCCAAATTACCCAGGTAGCATTATTTTATTCTTCACGAGCTAGGGGGTAGAGTGGATTGAGCACTAGAGTCAGGAAAATCTGAGTTCAAATTTAGCCTCAGATATTTACTATCTGTGTGATCCTAGACAAATCACATCACCTCTTTTGGCTCAGTTTCCTCAACTGTAAAATAGGGATAATAATAGCACCTACCTCCCAAGGTTGTTTTAAGGCTCAAATGAGATAAAGTCTGGCACATAAGTAGCCTGGCAGTGCCTTACACATAATAGGTGCTTAATAAATTCCTATTAATTTCTTTCCTTCTTTCCTTCCTTCCTCCCTTCCTTCCTTCCTCCCTCCCTCCCCCTTTCTCTCCCTCCTTCTTTCTTTCTTTCCTTTCTTCCTTTGCAGGTTTGCTGTCACAATTCTGGACAATAAAGGCAAAAGCTCCCAACCTAGGGATTAAGCAAACTTTGTAACTTAACACAGTTTGAAAGAGCACCACCATGAACGAACATGAAACCACATGAGACACACACTCAGGTCCGAGTGTGTCAGGGAGAGAACAGCAAAGCCAAGGAGGGTCTTTATTTGAACAAGATCAGTGTTGTAATCACTAACACCTGAGTAGATTATCATTTAAATTTCTTTCAGAGAAACATATACACGTGCACATACATACACATCTATCTATAGGATCAATTCTGTATAGGATATAAGATCGAAAAAGGGAGATTTAGACTTAGCCAGAGATAATGAAAAAATAAGGATCTGTACATCATACCAGTATAAAGGGGAGAACAGGGGAAAATCCACAAAACTTATTCAAAAGTGAATATACCACCATGAGGTATGCTGAATTGGTTGTCTTTGCATTAGACTGCAAGTTCCTTGAGGTCAGGGACTGTCTTTTGCCTGTCTTTGTATCTGTAGGCCTCAGAAGAGTGTCTGGTACAAAGTAGGCACTCAATAAATGTTTATTGACTGACTGATTAAAAGCTGGAGGAGTAGGGCTTTTAGAAAGGAAAGATCTGTGGAGTGTGATGATTCTGTTGGTAGTACAATATTTTGTAAAGTACATTTGGCAACACCAAAAACCAGACCAGCTGCAGCTATTTGTAAGCTGGTACATGCTTAGGCAAAAATAGTTACTCTCCCACACATATAATCCCCAGACAAAATGTGAATGTCATGTTCCTTTTTTTTAATGTTAAAAAATGTTTCTGCCACAGATATTCACTTACAACTCAGTCAAGACTACATACACTGTTTTTATCCGACACGAATCAATATAGTCCACATGATCTCCAGAATGAAAGCCAATAGACCAGTAGCTCTGATGAGTAAATTCAAAGATTCCCAAACCTACATGATGGGGTGCTTGGGATCTATATTTGTAACATCAGTTTGTAAAACCAGTTTGTAAAAGCACACTCCATTCCCTCCCCCCCAGTCTCAGAGCATTAACTCTGCCCCTTCCCCCTACCTGCACTCTGCCTAGCTTCAGAGCAATAACTCTGCCCAGCAACAACTATCTTAGCTTGGAACAATAACAAACTATTCCTATGAATCCTTCATCCAGCTTAGGCAACTATTATCTCCCCCTTGTATAGTGTCCTGCTGCCCCATGAATCCTTCGGTACCCTATCTCTAGGTTGACTCCTTGGATGCCTCAATGAATCCTTCAGGACCCTATCTCTGGATTAATTCCTTAGCCTATTATCCACTGAATCTCGGTTAGCCTAGGTTCCGAGACATTAATCTTGTCAAACATGACACTGATGGGTGGCAGACTGGGCACTTCTCCATCAGCCCTTGACTGCTAGCCAACTTAGTGACGTTTCAAGCCTAAAACCACACCTCCAGGTAGCCCCACCTTGGGCTTTTTCCCAGTGATTAATGGGCATTACACCTGCCCAGTTCCTTTAAACACTGGCCCCACCTTAACTCCTCCCTAATCCCACCCTTAATCACCTAATTAGCATAATTGGCACAGGTTCTACTATGGATGATTCTATATAAATCTTAATTCTACCCCATTAAGGTTGCAGGTCCCCTAAGGATCCTTGCCGGCTGTAAGGTGTATAATAAACTTTTGCAACTCTGACTCCAATTTAGCTTCAGCTGAATTCTTTCAAGGCTGAATTGCAGGTTCTCTGGTCTTAGATAAGATCAGAGTTACTGCTGAACCTATTGGGAGCTATCCCTCATCATACACACTATAAAACTTACCCTAAACTATGACAAATATTTGAATGTATTAAAGGATCAAGTGGAAAAATAACAGCAAATTGCTTAAATACATAGAAAAGATCAGTTGCTTAAAAATATCCTGTAAACTTACTTTTAAAATAACCTTTAAACACGGCGGCAACTTGTCAGAGTGTCTAGCATATGAGGAACACCAAATATGACATATTAAATAAAATAACAGAGGGATGAAATTGTGAATTGGCATTATCTCCCTGAATTTGTATTTTTTGAGCATAGGAGACAAGGACTAGACCTATGATTTCACTGATACAGAGAATTCCCAAATGAGAAATCTCTCTCTGCCCATGTAGGTCAGCACCAATTCTACAGCTTAAGAGTTGCTTAGAGAATGAGAGTTTAAGTGACTTGGCTAGGCCACAAAGCCAACATGCATCAGGACTTGAATTCAAAACATCCGGGCTTCAAGGTCAGCTCTTGATCTAATTTGATACCCTGATTCTCTTTTTAAGCAGAAAAGGACAAAATGCTA
Organism: Petaurus breviceps papuanus; assembly: GCF_028583685.1. Classification (NCBI taxonomy): domain Eukaryota; kingdom Metazoa; phylum Chordata; class Mammalia; order Diprotodontia; family Petauridae; genus Petaurus; species Petaurus breviceps. The sequence continues at coordinate 13,062,764 of NW_027185903.1, forward strand.
ATAATAATGCACAGCAATCCAGAGAGAATCCATAAGCAATGTTTCTTAGTTTGACAAAATAACATTCTCTCATTCTCTCTCTCTCTCTCTCTCTCTCTCTCTCTATTTTGTCCTTTTCCTCTCTCCCCCCCTCCCCCCCCCTCTCCCCCTCCCTCCCTCTCTCCTCCTCTCTTCTTCTCCTCCCCTCTCTTTCTT
>NW_027185903.1:13063058-13103310 GCF_028583685.1 Petaurus breviceps papuanus
TCTCTCTCTCTCTCTCTCTGTCTGTCTCTCTCTCTCTGTCTCTCTCTGTCTCTCTCTCTGTCTCTCTCTCTGTCTCTCTCTCTCACACACACACACAAATGTATAGGGAAAACATCCATTTTTAAATAAATCAGTATTAGAGATGAGATTTATTTCATAACCCAAAGAAAAGTATCTTACCTGTGGAGTGAGTTCCACTTCCAATTCACCAGCTAGATACTGCCGTTCAAATTCTGCATTTTCTCCCACATAAGAGGAAATCATGCGTTTTATCTGCTTAGACTTAAGTAAAAGACCCAAGCCGAAATCTTCAACACTATAAGGAAAAGAAAGAGTTTTAAACTAATGGATTTGTAAATTATTTGTAAATCACAAGAATTTCTTACTGTGAGTCCTATCAGACTGCTGTAATTTTTGTTTTTAGGGCAGGTAGGTATCAAGGGGATAGAGTACTAGGCCTGGAGTCAAGAGGACCCCAAGTTCAAATCTGGTCTCAGACACATACTAGCTGTGTGACCCTGGGCAAGTCACTTAACCCTGTTTGCCTCAATTCCCTCATCTGTAAAATGAACTGGAGAAGGAAATGACAAACCACTCCAGTATCTTTGGAAAGAAAACTCCAAATGGGGTCACAAAGAGTCAGACACAACTGAAAATGACCGAATAACACTTTATTTTTACTTCATTTTCAAAAAATGTATGGTATATCTAAGGTTACATTTTATGAAGATAGCAAAAAGAACAAAAAAGTAAGAAATAGTAAGCATTTTCATATAAGGACACTTCCTAAGACTCCTTAAGGGATGATGCATATACATATGCAAAGAAGACAAGGTCATGGTATAACACGGTATTATTACCTTAAAGTAAATTAAACTGAGCCAAACCCAAATGGGGTCATGAAGAGTCGAACACAATGAAAAAACAACTGAAAACAACAATAACAACAAAACTGAGGGACAGCTAGCTAGGTGGTGTAATGAGTACAGTGATGGGCCCTAAAGTCAGGAAAAGTCAGTTTCCTGGGTTCAAATCCAGTTTCAGGCACTTAATAACTGCTCGACCCTAAGCTAGTCATGGCAAACCACTCCAGTATATTTGCCAAGAAAACTCCTAATGAGGTCATGAAGAATCTAAAATGACTGAACAACAATGACAACAAAAATCTGAAGCCAAATGAAGGGGACCACTCCTTCTTATGATTTTGGGGGAATGGGACTTTCCACATGAGTAACAAGTTATGATTGATTAAAAGAACTCAATATCGGGGCGGCTGGATAGCACAGTGAATAGAGCACCGGCCCTGGAGTCAGGAGGACCTGAGTTCGGGTCCAACCTCAGACACTTGACACTTACTACCCGTGTAACCTTGGACAAGTCACTTAATCCCAACTGCCCTTCCAAAAAGCAAAAAAAAAAAAAAAACTCAATCAGGATGGTTGGTCATAGAGCTGAGGCATAGGGGGACAATATGATTGGTTGGAAATACAGAGTAAGAGGTTAGCAACCATTCCCTCTTTCCCCCCTGTGACTAAGAAACATTCTAACAACGTTAGAGATAATGGACAAGACTTGTCTGGATAGCAAATCAGACGTTCTTTAAAGATAGCTTGGTGGTGTAAAGATACTAGACCAGACTCCCTGGTACCACCCACATCCTTCAAAAATAGTAGATTTCCTTGAGGCAAGAATAAAACAGTGATTAGCAGAACAGGATTTCTAAACTTAATGCATTACAGGCCAGCTGAATTTCTGAATAAGTTTCAGAGACAAATGGTTCAGAGACTTGGGCAGTTAGAAGACAAAATCAATTAACTATAAATAGGGTCAATTTTTAAAAAGGCAGGCACAATCTGACCATTCAATAGCATATGAACATAATGGAATTGTGCCATAAGAAACAGTACATGGAAAGTCTTACATGAAGTGAAAAAAAAAGTCACGAAAACAGAATGAGGGAGATAACAATGGAATCTCTTTCAGGAGGCAATTGGTGGATTCTTTCCATTTCTATTTTTCCCTTTGGATCTAAGATAACAAGGCAGTTTTCCTTGATAATTTCTTGAAATATCATATCTGGGTTCTTTTTCTGATTATGGCTTTCAGGTAGTCCAATAATTCTTAAATTATCTCTCCTTGTTCTATTTTTCAGGTCAGTTGCTTTTCCAATGAGATACTTCACATTTTCTTCTTATTTTATTCTTTGGACTTTGTTTCATTGTTTCTTGAAGTCTCATAGGGTCATTAGTTTCCACTTGCACAATTCTAATTTTTAAGGAATTATTTTCTTCACTTAAGATTTTGTACCTCTCTTTTTCTGTTTGGCCTATTTGCTTTTTAAGGAGTTCTTTTCTTCAGTGAATGTTTGTGCCTCTTTTACATAAGGTGAATTCTCTTTTTTAAGGTGTTATTTTTCTTCAGTATTTTTTGTGCCTCTTTTACCAAGCTTTTATTCTCTTTTCATAATTTTCTTGCAGTACTCTCATTTCTTTTCCCAACTTTTTCCTCTCACTCTTACATCTTCCTTAAACTCTTCTAGAAATTTTCACTGGCTTTTGTCCAATTAGCATTTGTCTTTGAGTCTTTGGTTGCAGCTATTTTCACACTGTTGTCTTTTTCTGCATTTGTCTTGGTTTTCCTCACTACTGTAGTTTTTTTTTTAAAGCAATTGGGGTTAAGTAACTTGCTCAAGGTCACACGGCCAGGTGTTTCTGGGTGGATGCTAAGTGTCTGAGCCCAGGATTCGATCTCCAGGTCTTCTCAACACCGGAGCTGGTGCTCTTACTCGCTGTGCTACCTGGCCGCCCCTGTAGTTTTTTTTTATATTCATGTTCTTTTTGTTGTTGTTATTTTCATTTTTTCCCCAGCCAATTTCTTGACATTGAATCTTATATTAAAGTTGGGCTCTGCTCACCTATGAGTGGGAAGGCACTGTCTTAAGCATCAAGCTTTTTTAATGCTACTGTTTTGAGAGCTAGTTCTGGGGCACTACAAATTTTCAGTGCTTCCAAGGTGGTGTGATCCAGTGGAGAATTGTGGTCACTATTCTCCTGGTCTGAACTCTGGTCTTTAACCAAGAAGGGCCCCCTCTCTCCTGTAGCCATATTCACTATTGTTCCTCTCTGACCCCTGCTCCCTTGTGATTGACCACAAGCACTCCTCTCTGCCCTGGAACTGAGACTAGGAACTATTGATCCAGAGAATGCATATGGACAACAGAGTTGCCAAAGAGCTCCCTGTCCTGCAACCAGTGTCAGCTCAGGTTCCCTTGTAATCTCTATCTGACCAGTTGTCCAACCCAATCCCCCTTCTTCTTTCCTATCTCTTTGCTCAGGGCTCCTGAAGCTGCTGCTGCCACCCTGGCAGCCACCTCCAAGGTCCACTGATAGTGCTGCCTCTGTACTCTGCTCCAGCCCAAACCCCAGTATCACAGACCTCTCCTGCTGATCTCCTAACCTTAGACTCAAAAATGGCAGTATTCTATATAAGGCATTATTTTAGAGTTGTTTTCAGGAAAGTTTGACTGAGTCATTGTTGCTAATCCTCTATCTTCAAGAAGTTGAACACGTTAGTAATTATAATGATCAGTCATGGCTGCAGAGAACCAACCACAAAAATACCACTTCTTTTCAGTAAAGGAGTGAAGGACTCTGGGAGTACAATATCACATACGTTATCAGACTGTTATCTGTGGGGTTTATTTTTTTCCCCTTTTTGTCACAAGGGAAGGTTTGATTAGCAGAATGTCCTTAGGCAAGGTATGCCAGTGTAAAAACAAAAGGCATCAAGAAGACATTTCGAAATGTAAATAGAAGGCTCTCATTACTGAACAATATCCCAAGGAAGTCAAAGCCAGAAACAATGGTGTAATAGATACCTAAATATTCACAGCAACCATTTGTGGTAACAAAGAACTAGAAACAAATTAACTGAATGGCTGGTGAAAAAAACCAAAACTATGATATATGAATGGAATGGAATATTATTGTACAATAAAGGACAACTATGAGCAAAAGGGATACAAATGAAAATTTCACTAAAGAAGAAGATAGACTCTGATTAATGGAAATTAAATCAATAAAGGTCCTAGAGAAGAAATAACTACATCCACTCCCATGGACAGGAGGTGAGGAGCTACTAGGACCGAATGCTACAATACACAATCAGATAAGGTTTTGGCAGCAAAGGGTTTAACTTAATTCCTTATCTTTTTCCAGGGGGTGGGGACGGAGTGTGGCTAATTGGTAGGGAGTGGGGAATGACTTCAAGGTTAAGATGTTAATGAAACATATTGGGGGGAGAGAAAGGGAAGGAAAGAGAAGGAAAAGAAAAGCACACAAAGAAACTGGAGGTGGAGAAAAGGGTACTGGAGGAAACACAACCACTGACCTCAATCTTCTCAGTAAAGTAGAAGGCAACCGAATTTACAGAGGGGTAGATGGGGAATAGTTTTCAGGCCTAAGAAAAAAGTTTGGGAAAATAGGGAGTCAAGATGGCGGAGTAGAAGCAGGACCTCCGCAGGGCTCCAGCTTCCACCTTGCCCAATCCATGTAAACTTTGGAGCTGCAGAACCCACAAAATGACACAGAGAAGCTAACCTCCCACCAAGGACAGCCTGGCAGGCCGGCAGCAAGCTGCCAGCACAGGGCTCTGGGAGCCAAGCCCAGGCACCCATGAGCCAGAGGTTTTAGCCCCAGGGCAGGTCTGACCAGCCGTTGGCCAGAGGGACTCCAGATCACCAGCAGCTGTGGTCATTTCCAGATTTTTCAGCACATAGATGCAAAGGACAAAGTGAGAGGTAAGTGCAGTATGGGCTTTGGGACCCAGTAGTTGGGAGTGTGTTGGCTTTTGCCCCTAGGGTGAGAAGCCGCTGAGAGTCTGGATGACCTGGGGATCGAAACTGGGCTCATATACTTAGCAACACACCCAGAAATAACTGGCCGTGTAACCTTGAGCAAGTTACTTAACCTGAATTGCTTTAAAAAAAAATAGTTGAAGGGTAAAGACATATATACATACATACATATATATATAATATATATGTCTATACTGGAGGGTATATGGGCATATGAATACATATGTGAATGTGTATATATATATGTTTACAGGTATATATAGATAGAGGGCACAGGACCAATTTAATAGGAAGTGATGATACTTAAAAGGGGAAATTAAGAGGTGATTGAGGAATATAATGAGAGAAGATGGAGAGAGACAGAATGGGGTAAATTATCTCCTACAGAAGGGGCAAAGGAAAATGGTTACAATGGAGGGGAAGAATAGGAAGGCAAAAGGGAATGGGTCAACCTTATTCTCATTGAATCTGGCTCAGGGAGGGAATGACATACACACTAAATGAGAATAGGGGGAAGGGGATGAGAGGGGGGATGATGGAAGGGAGGGCAGGCTGGGGAGAAGGAATTTGGAAGCACTCACTTTTGAAAAGGGAAGGGATCAAAGTAGAGAATAGAACAAGTGGGTAGTGGGATAGGAGGGAAGGAAATATAGTCAATCTTTTACAATATATCTACTATATTAATGTTTTGCATTAGCTACACATGTACAACCTATACTGAACTGCTTATCTTCCCAGTAAGGGTGGGTGACAAGGGAGGAAGGGAATGAATCTGGAATTCAAAGTTTTAAAATCAAATGTTTAAAATTATATGTATATATATATATACATATATATATACTATTATTAATACTATCTTACATGTAATTGGAAAAGAAGATATACAGGCACTGGGGCATAGAGATCCACCATGCTCTACTAGAAAAGTCTAAGGGGGTATGGGAGAAGGTATAGGAGAGAGCAGATTGGAGGAGGGGATATCCTGTGGGACTGCTGTTTTGGGGTGGTGGATAGGGGGAAAACGGGTAGAAAATTTGTAACTCAAAATTTGGCAGAAATTAATGATGTAAATCAGAAGTTAATAAAGCATTTGAAAAAAGAAAAGAAAAGTTTGGAAGTTTATGTAACATGATAAGGAGCCAACAGAAAATGAATATCATTAAAAAAAAAAACACTGCCAAGCATCAGTAGCGAGGATAAATTTATCATGGAACTAATCAGTAATTTCATAATTTTCTGCAACAATGCTTCAAAGTACAAGAGCTGGAGTAGGGGAAAAAAACAACAGAAGGTAAAATATAAAATCAACAAGACTTCCAGCATTGGAAGGTCAAAGGGGTAAGGTATTCTAGAGAAGTGGCAAATGCACCCATTAACTTGTCTGACCATGTACAGGTTGCATTAAGTAAAATACTGATGGGCACATGACACTATCCAGTGGTTCAGGCTTAATTCATTCTTCAAATGATTTTAACTATATTTGTCCTATTTTACATGAGATATATAGTATTTGTTCTTCTTATCTACATGCAGTTGACAAGATTTATGCCTTTTCCTTATTTCTACCACAGCAGACCCTCATCCAAAATCTACCTGAAATATCAATTTAACAAAAAGTGTAAGTGACAAAAGAAATGCTGATGACTTTATGAAGAAGTTTCTACTTGAAATCCCTAAAACACCAACTTTTCTTTCCTCTTTCCAACCAATAAAAAAAAGTCAAGAAATATTTAACCACTAGATGGCATAGAAAACACATTTCTTAGGTAACCTCAGCACATTAAAAAATTCAAGACTTCATTGGGGTACTTTACCCATGCATCCAGAAATCCCAACATGCCTTAAAAGGGGGGTTCTTAACCTCTTTGTACCATGAACCCCTTTGACAAAGTCTAGTGAAGACTATGAAGCCCTTCTTAAAATGTCTTTAAATGCGTTAAGATAAATATACAGAATTACATGTGAAATCAATTATAATTAAATAACTATTAAAATATTATTTTAAAAAAGACAAATTCATTGACCCCAGGTTAAGACCCTCCCTCTGCCTTAGGGAATAATTTCAAGACTGACTGTGGTGCCAGGATTCTTCATCTGGTAACTAACCTCCTGGAGGTGATAAGCTTATCCAAATTTAGCTGCTCTAATCCTCAAACTAGTCTATTGCTTAGAAGTCATCCCTAAAATGCCTTCCATCTCTAAATCCTACACCTTTGTTGCACTGCAATCCCTCCAACCCTGCCCACACTCAAAGTCCATCCAGCCTGAAATAACATCAGAGTTTCTGTTTCATTAGTAATTTTAGAAACCTTACTGAGGGTCACCTCAATAAGATCAAACCTTATTGAGGACCTTACTGAATGGAACTTTTGATGAGGCTTCTTAGGTATCGAGAATATCATGTGTTAGGTTTCTAAATCATTAAAAAAATTTAAATTGAGTGCAATAAAACTCCTATTCTGTTATCTCCTTTCTCCTCACCTATGAGTCCCGGCTCTGACAGGTAAGTTCCTGCTTTATCTGGCCAGGCCCCAGGCATCACCTCACTTTCTGGATTGCTCTACATCATATCACCATAACAAACGTGTGGTCAGCTCCCCTTAATGTGCTAATGTCACTCAGGAGAAGGTAAGCTCCTAGAGGACAAGGCCCATCTTATTTGCTTGTATTTGTATTCCTAGGCAGCTAGGTGATGATGCAGTGGATAGAAGCCTAGAGTCAGGAACTCCTCTTCCTGAGTTAAAATCTGGTGCAGACACTTACTAGATGTGTGACTCTGGGCAAATCACTTAACCTTATTGGCCTCTGTCTTTTCATCTGTAAAAATGAGGCAGAGGAAGAAATCTCAAACCTCTCCAGTATCTTTGCTGAGAAAACCCTCATTAGGGCCATCCAACACAGCTGAAAAAATTACCCAGAAACAACATACACTGAGCACAGTGCTTGGCACACAGTTGGTGCTTAATAAATGCTCTACCCATATGTCTTGTCTGTCATTATCTGCCTCTCCAAGGTGACCCTGTGAACTTTCCTTCCATTTCTACTGTAACTTAAGTTTCTTTTTTTTAATTTTCTTCATAACAATTAGCCAACTAATAATACTAACGAAAATAATAATAGCTGGCAGTTGAATAGTGTTTTATGGTTTGCAAAGTGCTTTACATATATTATATCCTCTTAACCCTGAGAAGCAGATGCTATTATTATGCCCATTTTACAGATAAGGAAAATGAGGTAGGCAGTGGCTAAGTGACTTGCCCAAGATAACACCAAGTTATGTGTTTTAGGTCAAATTTGAATTCAGATCTTTCTGACTATGGGGCAAGGTCTCTAAATCATTATGCCACCAGTTACTTGTCAAGACTGATAAAATTTAATTCAGCGAGTAGTATACCCAATTTTTTACTACAAAGATCTCATATCTACAATTCTAATGAGCGGGTTAATGTTTATATAGAGTTTAAAAATGGTGTGATTCTGGGGGTGGCTAGGTGGCGAAGTGAATAGAGCACCAGACCTGGAGTCAAGAGGACCTGAGTTCAAATCCAGCCTCAGACACTTAACACAAAAACTAGTCGTGTGACCTCAGGAAAGTCACTTAACCCCAACTGTGCTCCAAAAAAAAAAAAAGCAGTGTCCAGTGAGAGGTCATAATCTCATTATCAGAAGGCTAGATGGCACATTGAATAGAGCATCAGCCCTGGAGTCAGGAGGACCTGAGTTCAAATCCAGCCTCAGACATATAACACTTATTAGTCATGAGACCTTGGGCAAGTCACTTAACCCCAATTGCCCTGCCTTCCCACTCCAAAAACAAAGAAACAAAAAAAATGGTATAATTCTTAGAACCCTCTCTGTCCATTTTCTTTCACTCTGCAATAACACTGCAGAGAACAAGACTAAGAACTCTTTTATAATTTTCTTTGTTTCCTTGGGTTGCCATGATCAAAGAATTTATCACCCACTGACAAAAGATGGAGACAAAGAGAACATGAGTTGCTTGAGATGGAGAGAATAATAGATTTAGAATCTGAGGGTTTTGAGGTCAAATGCTGTTCTAAAACTTATTAGTCATGGAATCTTGGACAAATTGGGCATCTCCTTCCTATCTCTTAGGTCCCTTCTTGCTCTAAATGTATGTATCTTTTGGTCACATTAAGGAAGGATTGACCTGTATTGGCAACCACACTGGCATACCCAGGAAGGCTGCTAGCACAGGTTCTTAGATCTGCTTTACTAGGAAAGATAGCTGTTTAAGGGGTCAAAATCTTTTTTAATTACATTTACTAGTTCAGGGGAAAAGTCAGCACCCTGAACTTCGGGAAAACACAAATAAAGAAAATAGAGAAAATACAAGCAGAGAAATAAAGACCAATAGACAGGGTTTCTAACTGTCTGGGAAATTAGTACCAGGAAATACATACATGGTTACCAGAGAGAGAAGCACCAACATCAGGGTTTTTCAAAGCCAGGAGGCTCTTTAATGGCTACCTAGAGTCTCATCTGGTCAAATCACAAGAACAGTCTTCCAATGAATGACCCCCCAAAGAAAAATGCTAACTTCAGAATATATATACACTTCTTTCAGGGTCAGAGGGCATCACAACCCTCATGCCTAATCACAAAGCAACAAAAGGTGTGGGCTTTCCTGAAAAACAAGCCTCCCCTAATCAAGCTTCCCTTAATGGGCTCCACGTGAGCCCTACTAATGGTCAGGGAACATCTTAAATCCCATTAATATTACAAGGCCCAAAGTCTTTTTTCATCTAAAATTTAGTAGAGAACTACATATCTCAATGTTAATAGTAAATTTCAAGTTTTGGGGGGTTTTTTAAACTAAATTTTACTAGAAGTGTATTTATTTCTGAAGCCACTCCGACTATGATTTTCACTGTGTCATGGCCCTCAAAACAGCTAAAGAAATAAAGCCAGCTAAGTGGAACCCCCATACTGCCTCTGGTCCCCAGATACGTCACGCTTGCCTTCTATCAAAGGGTCTCACTTTTGTCAATATTTTTATTACAATTTTTTAAAATTATAATCCAGGATTTATCAATAACTTTCAAACTAGTTGCTGAGGACACTTACCCTGCATTATTACTGACTGCAGTTAGTTCTTTTACTCCAGTCTTCAATAAAGCTCCTATGAGGTTCTCTGGAATTCCACAGAGCCCAAAACCTAGAGTATTCCAAAAAGAATGCGCAAAGTGAGAGAAAGTCATCATTTTCTTTGGGTGATAGGAACACTTACCATTTAAATTTCTTCTTTTTTTTAAATTTAAAATGACATTGTAAATGGTAAAGGGAAAAAATACTAATTAGGTCTGACTGAATTATAGTCCTATTGCAGTTCATGTAAAACTAAAAGAAAAAACTCTCTATTGAGAGAGTTTTGATCTATAATGCAATACTTGTGATAACTGACAAGTCATGAGATATATCTTCTATTTCCATTACTTTTATATTGTTATCTTGTTTTGATATTTACCTCCCACATGGCTGACTGCAAAAGGCAGCCTGGGTGGCAGAAAGACTGATCGCTTTGGATTCGGGAAGATCTGAGTTCAATTCATGCCTCCCAACACTTGGGTAAGTTCCTTGAGGGCAAAGACTGTTTCCCCTTTATCTTTGTATATCCAGTGCCTGGAGCATAATGAGTAATTACTAAAAACTTAAACTAAAAGTTACTAAAAGCAGCTAGATGATGCACTGGATAGAGTGCAGGGCCTAGAGTCAGGAAGATTAATCTTCTTGAGTTCAAATCTAGTTTCAGACATTTAGTATCTATGTGACTCTAGGCAAGTCATTTATTTAACCCTGCTAGCCTCAGTTTCTTCATCTGTAAAATGTGCTGGAGAAGGAAATGGCAAACCACTCCCATATCTCTGCCAAGAATCACACACCACTGAAAACAACTGAACAACAAATCATGCCCAGGTAAAGGCACCAAGTCAGGTGCTGGGAGGAACACAGAAAATACAGGGCCCCTGCCATCTGGAGCTTACAGTCTAAGAAGGCAGAAAAGATATGTACACAAGTAGCTACAATAAAAGGCAGAATGTAGACATAGGATGAAAGGAGTACAAAATGCTATGAGGATTAGAGGAGAGAAATTCCATTTCTTCCACGAATTAATGAAATCTTATTCATACTTTTCCAAAATGGCATGGTGCCTCAGGTTGTAAAAGCAAGGAGTTGGACCAAAATTATCTGAGAGGTCTCTTCAAGTTCTAAAAGTCTTAGCACAGAGCTTATAAAATGTTTTAGCCTACTACTAAGACTACTATCAACAAGAGTGAGACAAGTAAAAGTTGAATTTTCCATCATAAGAAAAGGAATCAGAAGAAAGGACAAGTAAATATATATACACATACAAATTTTATTCATATAAATATACACATGTGTGTATTTATATATATATATATATAGGTGTATATGTGAATGTGTGTGTATATGGAGAAACAGAGAGAGAAAGTGAGAGACAGAGAGAGACAGAGAGAGAGAGAGAGAGAGAGAGAGAGAGAGAGAGAGAGAGAGAGAATTAAACGTTGCTATACTTCCAACAAAAAAGAACCAGAAATATACAAGTTTCATTTCAGGAGTCAGTACTGCATAGTAGCTTAAAATCTGGCCTTGAAGCCAGGAACTCCTGGGCTCAAGTCCCACCCCTTACATATACTGGCCTTATGATCCTGGACAAGACCCTTCACCCCTCAGTGACTGAGCAGCTCTCCAAGATGACAGGTTACAGAGAAGGTGCTGACCCCCACAAGGAGCTTCCTCATCCAGGAATTCCCCATACCAAAAGAATCACTGTCTGGAAGTGTCACTACCCCTACTTCAGGGTTGGTCTTTGATCATGGACTTGGCTGAACCAGAACAGTGATGATGCCACACAATTCCACCACTGATGCTGCTGAATAACAAGATGGGTTCATTCCTTCACGATGAAAAGAAGTGGAATTACTCACCACCAACTAGGATTGTGGATCCATCTGGGATGTCTTTGACTGCTTCCACTGGATCGTTATAAAATTGAGTGTGATAGCAAGTGTTGGTGGAAAAGTAGCAACCACAACCCTAGAAGCAAAAAACAAGGTCAAAAAGAGTCTTCAGAATCTGGAGACAACTTCACTTTATACAAGGGAAGTAAGTAAAGTGATTTTTCATTTTTCATAGATGCTATTTACCAAATCAAACATGCAAGGGATTTGTGGTTTTTGTTTTGTTTTTGTCTTTCTGGAGGGAGGAAGGCAAGGCAATTGGAGTTAAATGACTTGCCCAAGGTCACACAGCTAGTATGTGTGTCAAGTGTCTGAGGCCAAATTTGAACTTAGGTCCCCCTGATTCCAGGGCCATGTTCTATTCACTGGGCCACCTAGCTGCCCCAAGGATTTGTGGTTTTAATAGTGCACAAACTTCCTACTCCAACACAGAACACAACGCTGCTATTTACCTAGAATACACTCTGTGAAGATGTATTATATTTTGGGAGTCCCAACAGCAAGTGGATGTTGTACCTGGTATACAGCAGGTACATCATAAATGCTTACTGACTGACTGAGTAGAGTGCTGAGCTTGGAGTCAATCAGGAAGAGTGTTGTTCAAATACTGTTTCTGACTTACTACCTCAATGACCCCGGCCACGTTATTTAACTTGCCTGTATCTCAGATAAGTTATAGAAGCCAGCCTGCATTATTACATATTATATCATATTCAAAGAAGAAAACTGACCACATCTTTTGTCCACTTTTCTGAAATTAAGCATTATGATCATGATGATGATAATGATGATGATGTTAGCCATAATAATAGCTAACATTTGTATAACACCTACTATGTACCAGGAAACGTGCTAAAAGATTTAAATATATTATTCCATTTAACACACCCACTTCAACCGAGTCTGACAGTATATACAATATACTGTACCCATTTGTCCCCCACCTCTGCAAAGAAGATAGGTGCATTTTCTCAAGTGTTACTGGGACCAAGTCTGGTCATGATCATTTTTTGTTCTTTTCATTCACGTTGCTGCAGTCATAATGTACGGTGTATTAAGCACCTATTATTCACCAAATATTGTGCTAAGAACTTTATAGGATTTTCTCATTTGATCCTCACAATAACCTGTGCAACATAGCTGCTATTATCATCTCCACTTTACAAAGGAGGAAACTGAGGCAAACAGAGGTTAAGCAATTTGCCCAGTCACACAGCAGAGACCATATCTGAACTAAGGTTTTCCTGACTTTTGGGCCCATTGCCACCTAGCTACTCATGCTCAAGATTCACTTTACTAAATCCTATACACACAGAGCAGTTATAAACCTCACTCATAAAACAGCAGTGCTTTGAATTTTTATATAACAAGATAACAGTACTGCATATCTATTTAAGAAAAGAAATTTTAAAAAATGTTTTCTCCAGAAGAGAAAATAGATTTGTGTATTTTTGCCTCCATCCCAAGACATTAGAAAGCTAGAGGTACAAAGGAGCTGTCTCAATTGAAAGTAAGGTAAACTGAGGAACAAAGTTCTGAGTACATTCAATTTATTGGTAAGGCTAGCAATAACCAATAAAAGGGGGTCTCTCTCAACTTCTCAGTCATTCAAAAGACCACAAGGCAGGACTTGGCTAGCCTTCATATAGTTTTAGGAAGTACAAGAAAACAAAGGACAGGAAGCATAAAACAATGTTTAGTTACAAAGTCTGAAGTATCCTAGATGATGGAAAACAACATGATTGGATGGAAGTGAGGAATATAAGGCTAGCAATAACCCCTGCTTCTATTTTGCTGCTATGAGAAGCTCATTAGCGGCATCACCTGCACTGAGGACAGTCCAGACTTCAGACTTTCTTGAAGGACAGCAAGGGTTGCAAAGATAACAGACTTCCTGGTGCCCACCTTCATATTTCAAGGCTTGATATGGAGATAACAGGTCTTCCTTAATTGCACATGGGCAGTAAGATGTATAGAGACAATATGTTTCTTTGAATTAAGGTGATTTATGGGACAATTTAGCTCTTAAAGGAAAAACGAACTTCTGAACTTAACTCAGAGATGAAGAAACATGGTTGAGGCAATTTTACAATATACTGGGGTGATAAAGAATAGAATCAATTACAAAATGGAATCAAAATCAATTTGATTTTCTCAGTTCCCACTTTTGATCTGGATCAAAGCCATCAACAAAAGGGAATGTATTTATAGTTGGTAAAAAATGTATATAATAGTACTTTTGTGATGGCAAAGAATTATAAATAAAGTAGATGCTCACTAAATGAGGAGTGGCTTGACAAATTGTGGGACATGAATGAAGTGGAATATTATTATGCTGTAAAATATGATCAATGTGGTGGATACAGAGAAGGAAAGATCTACATGAACTAGTGCCCAGAGTGAAAGTAAATAGAACCAAGAAAACAGCATGCACAATGACTACAACAATGTAAGTGGAAAGAACCAACACACACACACACACACACACACACACATACACGTCAATGTATGAAAATTGTAAAGATGAAACATGATTCAGATTAAGAAAGATAAGAGGATATCCGCAACGCACTGCTTCAGGGAGTTGGGAGGCCTACAAGGTTGCACATTGCACATGTTTTTGGACTTTTTCAATATATGGATGGGGTATGCTTTCTTCCTCTTTTTTTGTCTTTAAAAAATACTATTTGTTATATAAGATGGCTCTGGGAAGGAGAGGGGATGATACTGAGAAAAACTGGTAGTGTAAAAAACAAAAGGTATCAATGAAAATCACTTGGAAAAAAAAAGTAAATGGTATAATCTAATCTATCTTAAACCCAATTAACAAAGTTAACTAGTCTTTACAGAAGATAGGCCATACATCCTTGACTTTTTTAGTATCATGCTAGATCTAACCAACTGAGTGCATCGATCCCAGGGACTTGTTGAGAATGGTGAACAAAACTACTCTCACACAGTAAAAGCAATGAACAGGAAAAAAAAAAAGAATCATGAAATACTGAGTTTCTATATTCTATCAGAAAGCTTTTCCTCCACCACCAGACTGTGTCGCTATGTGGGATAAAGACTTAGACAAAATGGAAAATTTTATAGACTCAGAATCACTGAATATTAGAGATGGAAGTAACCTGAGAGATCTCTCAGACCTCTTCTTTTATAAATAAGGAAACTCAGAAATTAAATTACCCAAAATCATGTAGCTCATCTATATATGGCACATAGACAGGGCCTATGGTACCAGCAAGGGACAATGAGAAGCCCCTTCCGGATACATGCAGACAGCTGTTTGTGCATCACCAGAGCAATGGACAAGAGACAAGAAACAGTGGCTATGGGCCAGATATGGAGTTGGTCTTTTTTTTTAATGTTCAATGGGGAGGGGGGATAAATGCTTGTAAAAGTAAATACACTTTAAAGGGGGGGGGAAGAAGACTGGCACAGTCATGAACCCTATTCTCAGTTCTCCCTGTTCTTCAATTTAGGATCACAGATCTTGACCTGTAAGGGAACTCAGAAGCTATCTATTCCAAACCTCTCCTTTAACAGCAAGAAAAGGGAGGCAGGAGAGGGCTTCCTCCATGAAGGGGTTGGACTAGAGGGATGATCTTCAAGATCCCTTCCTGATATAAATTGTATGAGCCAATGAATAATTGGTAAAGGATGCTTAATTTAAAATTAAACCTGTTGCATAAGTTGAGCATCTGATATGCACTGGGTGTTTAAAGAGAAGGGAGATATAAAAGGTATTTTCCTGATCTCAAGAAGCAGAAAATCTTGGAATATAAACTGTCCACCACTGTTCATCTGTAATTACACAATACTTAATTAAATGTTAAGAGTAGTTACTAGCATAAGCCAGCAATCAATGATCAATTAAGCACTTTTTGGAGTATCTAACGTGCTGGGCCCAAGGGCTAGAAGGTAGGAGGGATTCTATGAGAAGAGAAGTAAGGGACAGCATTCCAGTCATGGGGGACAGCCAATTTCAACACAGAATGACAGGGGAATGGGTGCCATTTGACCAACTTAAAAAAAAAAAAGTTCTACACAGTAGAATTACAGAATTTTTAGAGTTATAAGGGGCTTTTATTATCTAGCTATCTCAAGGGTTATTAAAGAAAAGAGTTTCAAAAATTTTAAGGATGTAAAGCGCCGGCCCGGAATCAGGAGGACCCGAGTTCGGTTCCGGCCTCAGACACAATACCCACACAGAAAAACTAGCTGTATAACCTTGGGCAAGTTACTTAACCCCAACTGCCCTCCAAAAAAGGCAAAAAAAAAGTTTTAAGGAGCTAAATAAAGGTTATTTATAACCATCATTATTACTAATATCTAACCACCTCATTTTGGATAAAAGGCTGCTGTGCTCTTTGACCAAAGTCACAAAGCTAATTACCGTTAGAGCCGGAACTAGGTAGAACCCAAGTCTCACAGATCCCTAGCCAGTGGTCTTTTCACTATGCATTTGTAAGTTTGTGCAAAATACCTTAAAATGTCCAGCAAAAATGTGACATGAAAGGACTCTCTATGAAAGGACTGTTTCAGCTATCAATCAACATTCACCATATGTGAAAACAAAAATTCTGTGATGGTGAAATGAAAAGAAAATCACAATTTTTTCCTCAAGTTGAACTCTTCCCTAATTTTTTTTAAGTCGTCAGGTGACGTGAAGTTTGGTGGTACCAGCTGCCTTTGCCTGCTCCAATGTCTGCTCTAAGTTTTATGCCTAACGACCCACTCAGGAGTGGATCAACTTGCAAGCTGTCCAGTTCAGAAATAAATGCATTCTCTAGGAAGGATATTGGCACTGTCATTAACCTAGAGTAGGAGGAAACATGGTTCTGTTAAATGAGGTTCATTAACTTCACTGGCCAAAATCAAAACTACAAATAACTATTAAAAGCTTATTATGTTCATGATACCTGCACAGCACAAAAAAATATTGGTAATTCTTTCCCACTTCCCTTTTAAGGAAAAAGAAATCTCATTTACTATGCAAGCCCCAGCTCAGTCATTTAAGGTCACGTGAACTATGAGACATAATGAACTCTAGCTGATCTTGGATTTCCCAGAGGAGGGGGGGGGGGAGGAGGAAGAAAAGGGAGGGAGAGAGAGGGATGAGAGGAGAGGGAAGAAGAGAGGAGGGGAAATGACAGAAGGGGGACAGAGGGGAGGGCAAAAGGGGAATGACGGAAGGGGAAAGAGAAGGGAGAGAGAGGAAGTGAAGTGCCCACCAGAAATTATACACTGAAACCCTCTCCCAGTTGCTACCTGCTAGAAGGGGACCCTTATCGAGGTCCCTGGAAAACACCTAATAGGCCACAATAGTAAACTACAAATTTCTTTAAAGGAAACTACAAAAATTCTTTTCCACCTGAGTTGCTAGAAAACATACCCCAGACACAAGTCTGTTCTTGTTAGGTACCCTTTACCCCCCCCCCCACCGCCTTGGAACCACATTTTGTTGATTTAGCAACACCTAGCTCTATAAAAGTATACCTTTCAGAAGACTCAGTGCTGTCTTCCCTATTGGGGAGGCAGTCACCCGCTGGTTAATAAACACTCCTATCAAATTATAATTGGCTTTGCCGTCCTGTTTCTCGGATGTCCACTACAGAAGAAAGGAGAAGAGAGGAGAGAGATGGGGAGGCAGGGGGAGAGGGGTGAGGGATAAATAGGGAGAAAGAAGGAGAGGGAGAGAAAGGGAAAGAGGGGAGAGACGGGAGGAGGACTCGGGGCGGGGCAGGGAGTAGGGCAGCAGGTGCTAAGAATTGGCTAGTATGGAAGCTTAGAAATGAGGCAGGGGTCTTCTTGCCCCCTCTAGAAGCGTTAAGTAGAACAGGCAAGTAATCCCATAAACAATAAAGATATTAGTCAAGTGTTGAACAGAACGGGTTTGAGACTCAACTATACCTCCCCACCCCCCATCGCCAGGGGTGGGGGAGGGGACGCTCACATAGGAATAATAAGGTCCCACTGGATGGCCACGGGAGGGATGGGAAGAGAAGAGCAAAATGAACGCAAACTTATCTGCTCCTGGAGGGCCTCTCCTCCCCCCCCCCCCCCCAAAAAAAAAAAAAAGTCTGAGAAAGTGAAAGCTACCCTGCTGAGAACCAGTGCAGCCTACCGAAGGCTGGGCTCCAGGGCTTTCTAGACTGCCACGTTAGCGGCCAGGTCTGGCATCACTGCTCGGTAAGGAGATGGAAGGACTCCTAAGCCTCTCCTCCAGCAGATCCCCTTCTTTCCTCTCCCCGGCAGGTCCTAAGTGCACGCCCACAACCAACACACCCGCCTCCCTAGCCCAGCTTCTTTTTCCCCCAAGGCGGGGGAGCGAGTTTGCCACCCGCCACCCGCCACCCGCCTCCCGCTGTGGGAATATTCCCCTAGGTAACCTGCCAGGGCTCCCAGATACACTATCCAAGACGTGCCCAGAACCTTCTCCGTGCTCTTGTCCCATCTGTTTCCCCATCCCAAACACACACACACACACACACACACAGACTCAGGCGACTGCTCCCTCCTCTTCGCCTGGCACCCTCCTCTCTCCAGGCGCGCCCCAGCTTGCCAGGCGCTCCCATCCAGCGCGGGCCACTGCAGCTCGCAGGAGCAGGCGGCAAGCCAGATGAGAGGGGCCCTGGCAAAGCTCTCTGCCAACCGCGGAGGCCAGGCATGCTGTACCCCCGGCTCCTCACACCCCAAAGAGTCCCTCCCAGTCGTCTCCTCCTTTCCCATCCTTATCTCCCGGGTCCGGGTGCTCCCTCCAAGCAGCTGCATCCTGCGGTGCGGGGCCAGAACAGAGAAAGGGTGGAGTGAGCAAAAGCAACATGTGCTAAGGGTTGGCAAAGCAGGGAAGCTACAAATGGGGCCGGGGTCCTCCTGCCGCCACCCTAAGTTCCATCTCTGGGATGGAAATGTGAAGGGGGGAGGACAGCAGGGGCACAACTCCGGGGACTCACCACCTCAGGCCCTCTTAGACCTCCTTACCTTGGCCAGGACGGGTCTGCTCCGGGTGCCCTTGGCTCCAGGAAAGGAGATGCTGAGTCTGACCCCAGAGGAGAGGAGTTTGTAAGCCGCCATCTTCAGCAGGGTTACAAGCCCGGAAGGATGAAAGAGAGCCCCTGCAAGTGCACCCGAGTGCAACTGCTCCTTCGAAAGTGGAGCTGGCACCTCTACAGCAGCTCCCGGGAAACGCTCTGCCGCTGCTGCCACCCCGGGAGGCGCACGGTGGAGAGGAGGGAGTGTCTGCAGGAGGAGGGCTGGAAGCGCTTCCCCTGGCAGGACGCTGGGACGTCCTGTTTTAACGGTCCGGCGCCCCAGCGGAGCCCGAAGGGGGGGGGGGGGGGAGTTCCCCCCCCCCCCCGCCCCAGAACGGAGGTGAGGGTGGGAGGGCTTCGCTTGAGAGGGGAAGCTAACTCATATGACTTAGTTTCCCGGGGTCTTGGGCGGGGAGTGGAGTGCGAGGTACCCAGGCTGTTGGACGCCCAGTCCTGTCTTGTTTCACGTATCGGAGGCTAAAAGCGCCAGTCTCATCCAAAGTAATTGAATTAGATAAGTGCTTGCCAGAGAATTCGGTGGCAGCATCCACCACGGAACACTGGCAGATCGTTCTTGACGTCTTGTTTTCTTGCTAGATCCGGCTGCCCTTCGTTCTCAGATCCCCGAAGGCAAGTGGAACAGCTTGAGGGTGGGAGCTGCGGGGTCTTCATCCTCCCAACCTGCAGGGGGCTGGATTTAAGCTATTAATAGAATTGTGTCCTGTACCTAAAATAGGCTTTTCCCCCCTAAAATTAAAAACAAAAAATTTAACTTGGCCCTCCCTCTACTTCCCTAACAGTGGGACTATGGAGTCAAATTCGAATAGGAGGTGGGAGGGACACTAAACCCCAGGGAAGGATCCAGGAAGCAGGCTCCTGACTGAAAAAAACACTTATTGACAGCAATCTTCCATTGTATTTCTATTTAGTTAGTTAAATGTTTCCCAATTAATCTGTTTTAATCTGTTATGGGCTGCACTCAGCCACCAAACTGTGTATTTGACACCTCCCCTGTAACAATAAGTTTTAAAGGTTAAGGTCAAAAGTGACCGAAACTACAATCTTGTTGGGAAATTTCTTTGCAAACCTGGACTCGAACTATAGCTGGTATTTCCAGTTCTTTTAAGTGTTTTTTTTAGGGAAGAAAAAAAAAACACTGCTTCAAACTATCTGTCTTCATCATGGTATCATGGATTTAGATCTGTATCTCTGCGGTTGTTACCTCCAATCCCCATCAATAAACAGATGAGGAAACAAAGAGCCAAAGAAAAGATAAAGTATTTGTCCAGTCACAAAACTTGAATTCGAGCCCAGATCTTCTGATTCTAAGCTTACTACTTTTTTCCTCCTCCCCAAGATGTCTCCCAAATACCCAGAACCTTTAATTACTAGTATCCATTTTCTGGCACCTTCCTAAAACTTTCAGGGAATTATGGGAAACAAAAAATGTCCCATCCAGACCCACCACCATTAAAGCATCTGCTTTTTCAGAGTGTCTCAAAATTATTACTGTTGTGTGACTTTATTTCTATTTAAGTTCGTGAGGGGTGTGGAAAGTTACCAGCCTCACTTTCTCCTCCAGAATCACCCAGGTCTGGTGGCCAGATTATTAGATCAGGGTGGCTGGCGATGGCCCTAGATGCAGTGGGAGACCTTGGCCTTTCTAGGGCATTCTCTGCCTTATTTCTTTCTTACCTAGCCTTCACATGGTTAAGTATGAAATGAAGAAGGAGGAAGAGGAAGAGGAGAGGGAGAGGGG
Source organism: Petaurus breviceps papuanus (assembly GCF_028583685.1). Lineage (NCBI taxonomy): Eukaryota > Metazoa > Chordata > Mammalia > Diprotodontia > Petauridae > Petaurus > Petaurus breviceps. The sequence continues at coordinate 13,083,714 of NW_027185903.1, forward strand.
TAGGGTGAGGGAGAGGGAAATAGTACATGTAGAATACTATATTGGGCTTGGGAGGTTTTTTAATTGCTTTTATTTATTTGGTTAAATATTTCCCAATTACATGTAAACATTTTAAATTGTAATGGACAACTGAGAATGCAAGACAGCGAAACCAATTATAATTTGATAGGAGTGTTTATTAACTGGCCAGTGACTGCCTCCCCAATAGGGAAGACAGCACTGAGTCTTCTGTAAGATACACTTATATAGAGTTAGGTGTTGTTAATCAACAAAATGTGGTTCTAAGGGGGATGTAATTCCATTAATGCCTTTTCTAGTAAAGCCTTTATTACCTAGGAAAGCCCTGGATACAAACCTGAATCTGGGGCATGTTTCTAGCAACACAGGTGAAACGTTCCCTCACTATTATGGCCTATTAGGTGGTTTCCAGGGACCTTGGTAGGGGTCCCCTTCTAGCAGGATGCAACTGTGAGGGGGATTTGGTGTATAATTTCTGGTAGGCACTTCACTCCCCCCTTTTCTTGTTCATAGTTGAAACTCGGACTCAACTGAGTCCAGGGGACTGTTCCCTTGCACTACGGTTGTGGTACCCATCATTGCCAATCCTGTCATACCAAGGCCAACTAGGATAGGGACTAAAATGGGGGGCTGCCAGCAAAAAAGTGTTCCTGCATACAAGCAGTCAGAAGTTAAGCTCGGGTCTGAAGCTACCAGAGAGCTTCCTGAGTCTGCAGGGGTGATGGTTATGGGTGAAACAGGGGACCATCCAGGGTTCTATTACCACCAGGAGGTAACAAGGCCCCGGGGTCCCTTCCTGTGACATAAAACCTGATTCCCAAGGTGTCCCAGTTTTCCAATACTGTTTGGTCCAATCCAAAACTCTGATGACAACTGGGTTACATGACTTAAGGGTATTACAATGAAATGAAATGTGATGGTCACGGCTGCCATCAGAGACCCAGTCAGCACTGGTTACACAATTCCAATTGACACAGTGATATTTCCTGGTCCCTCCCCCACCCCACCCCACCCCATCCCCCGCAATTGGGAGACCCATCCTCAGGGCAGACTTCGGCTGGGTTGACCAAAGGCTGCTTTTTTGCTCCACAAGCAGCACCATCAGTGCCCGCAGAATACATGCCTGTATAGGGAAGCAAAATGAATCTGGGGCACAGTGATCAAAGAAAAGGGTGGGCTGGCCATGAGTCACATTTTTGAAATTATAGTCCCATCAACTGTCTTAGTAAGAGTACAAGAGTACAAGGTGGGAACATAGGAGTTGGAACTGGCCAAAGGCAGGAATGACAGGAACAGGAGCGTCAGGATAGTCTCTTAATCTTCAGTTGTAAGTCACCGGCTGGCTCTGTTACCCACAGGTCTGGTGGGTCGGGAGGAGCCGTCACCTTGATGTGTGAGGGATGGATGCAGGCTTTTCTTCTGGCCACCTTAACAGCAGAGTGGTCTAGTACACTGCTTAAACTGCATCCTGGATGTCTCGGAGAGCTTGGAGGGACTTGAGAAGTAAATCATTAACAATCATACATAACAGCATTCATCAGCCAAAATACAATAGAAGGTGGGGTGCCGAACAGAATTTCAAAAAGGGGAGTGAATTTTACATATATGTATTCAGTTACAAATATTGACACTTGTTTAGATGATGGAATAACTACAAATTCAGATTAAAACAGCAAGTTCTTTTCTGCTTTACAATTTGTTACATCAACTTAGCAAGAAACATGTCTTGTAAATGGAGGTTTTAGTGGATCTCTTAGAATCACACTAGAAATTTTAAAATTTTCTTTAAATTTTTAAATTTTCACTAAACCTTTATGAAGTAAGTTAATTGAAAACTTTTAAATGATCATAAGCAGTTTGCATAAACTTTCATGTACATGTTTTAATTCTAGATGAAAAATAATATTAGATTTTCCAATAAGCTAACATAAAAAGATCACATCTTTTATTGATTACTTGCTCTGAGCATAGAAACCTGTTATAGAAAGAAAAAGGCAGGGACGTGACATTCCAAATATGCCAGGAAAAAACATCCTTGGCTCTGTGTAAATTCAGGTACAGTTACAGATATTCCCTCTCATGCAGCATCTGTTCCATCTCACAGCTAGACTCAGGAATAGGTGGGAAACATTCCTTTGCAAAGGAACCTCATGGGTACACTGAGCCAAGAGGGATCCCATCAAAGACAGAGGCTAATATTGTCCCTTCAGCCATTACCAAATGTAGACTTCCACCTGTTGACAGTACAGGATCACATTCCTCTGAGTAGCTAGTGGAATTTCCTCTCAGATGCTGATTTAATGCAGACAACTATACCCAAATTCAGATTCAAAATAAAATTTAGTTATGGTCTCAAGTGCTTTTTACCTTAAACAATGAGCCTCACCAATCACAGCTTAGAGCCAGTTATAATTATTCCTATTCTCATGGGGCTGCAATAAGCAATAAAAATGTGTCAGATATTATAATGTAAGGAATTCCTTTTACCATCCTTCTAAAATATAAAAGCCAATTTATAAAAATCCTTTTTGATCTTTTCAACTTCTTAGCAAGTTAGGTTCATTTAAAACTTCCTTTCTCAGGCTGAATGACCTTGCCTGGAAATAGTTTCTAGAGGATTTAACAGTTTTACAACATAAGGAAAATTTATATAAATTATAAGCAGGAGAGACTGCTCTGAATGGGCAGAACTAGTCAAACAAATTTTCATACAGTAATCAATAAACAATTTTAGGTTTTAGCATTAAAACATTAGCCCAAAATAGCTTAGTTAACAGTTTTACAAGTTTTTCTAAATAGCAGAATTAAAGCAACCTCCTTTAGTTCCTTGGCACTGGAACAAGCAAAGTGATTATTTGCAGCAAGGGAGAAACCTCTTAGATGGTACTGAAGTTGGGGCTTCATGATACAGAGTGAACTCTATATTTCAGGGGAAAACCCTCCATTTTTCCAAACTCATCACACTCAAAGCACATTATCAGCTTATACTCTATCAAATAAACCTATATGAATGCTTAGCTGTAGCAGACCCTGATTATGGGATGGTTGATTTGCCTAGAGCATTGAGGAGAGGGTTTGGGGAACTTGAGGTAAAAACTTCAGGGATGGGCTTCAGGATACCTGGGGATCTAAAACTATTGCTGGTGGGAGCTAGGTCAAATACTCTTTTACTAAACTATGTAGGCTATGGAAAGAATATAATTTTAGGCTGAATAGCTCAAATGTAACACACACTTTAGTAATTCAGATGTATCCAAGGCTTAGTATATGGGATAATGATTAACTTGTATTTGTACCTTTGTTTCACAAGCTTCTTTTCCCTTGTCTAACTGTTCCCATATCATTCAGAAAAAAATGTTCTATTCAGGGATTTAACCTTTTAGGTAGACAGATGACAAACCCATGTAGCTCCGATGTAGCTACTGTACCTTCCCCGCTTTTTCTTTTTGGAGGAAGTTAACTTGAATTAACTTCACTGCAGCCCTAGTTCAGTTATAGCCAGGACAACAGGGAGAAAAAAAATCTTAATGGTTCAAACCTCTTACTATCTCCTCAGCTCTGTCAGAGCTGGATGACAGGGCAGGGCTCTGTAGCCCTAGCTAAGAAGAACTAGGACCACAGGGAAGAGAATAACTTGTCACTGTGGCACTAGTCTGGTCAGAGTTGGATCACAGTGAGAAGGCACCACAACCTGGCCTTGTCAGAGGTAAGATTACGGGGAGGAGGATTTTAGTGGATTTTTCTTTTTGACCTTTTGCTCAAGTAAACTTTTCCTAGGTGTTCATTCCTTTAAAATTTCAGATCAACTTCAAGACTTTAAGAGAAACTGTTTTCATACAACACAGATAATACAACTGTTTACCAGTAACAATCATGGTCTTAATTTTGAATTTTGAAAGAAAAACAAGTGAATAACCAATCTGGTGACCTTAAATTCCAGTTTTTGTAGTTTCACAAAACTAAAATTTTTCTTGGTTCCAAATAATAACCAGAATGAATTCAATTACTTGGATCTATATTCCCAATGATGTTGCACAGTTCTCTTTCTATGACCCAGGAAAAGGTTAAGTGTTAGTCCTATTTCAAAGTGCAGCTTGGAAACCTTTGATCATTTAAGTGACTCTTTTTCTCTTAGATGGATCTTAGGGGAGAAATTTCCCATTCTCTCTCTGTCCATTTGTCCTTCTACTTTGAGAATTTTGGCTGGAGTTCAAGGAGTAGGAGGAGAAATGGTTTCCTGCCAACAGCCATTCCTTAAGAGATTATTAATCTCTCTAGCACAGGTACAGCGTTCTTTTGGCTGCTTTTTTTTTTTAATCTTACAGGATGGTAGATTTAGAAATTTCTTTAGACAGTTCCACAAGTAGGATATACACAAAACAACACAACATGCAGAATATACTTCGGCAGCGGTTTTTGTCCCTCCAGTGGCCCCTTGCACTGAGAGTTTGGATTTCGAAAGGGGGCCCAGGGGAACCTCTCGAAAAGTGGAGAAAGTTTACTCCCTCCCTTTTGGGGGATCCCAGCTGGAATAACCGAGTGCTCGAGCAACTATTGGCAGTTGTCCCAAGTAGGCTTGTCAGATCCAGGGGATGGAACAATCTGTCGGAGGGGGAAGAGCCCTGACAGGGTGGTTGAGTCAGGGGATGGGGAGCTGGCAGGAGCTTTTGATCTTTGGCAATGGCTCCCTGGGCTGAGACTCGGAGGCCGAGCAATTTATCTTCTGGACTCAGCCAGCGACAGAGACAAAAAGTTAAAGTTACAGCACAATTAAGATTATAGCAACGCCTAGTGACAGATACAAAGAAAAACATAAACCAAATAAAAGTAAAGGTTACAGAGACAATTAAGAGACAATTATGATTACCAGATAGAAATATAGAGAAATGGAAAACAGGGTACTCCTATGGCGTCCCGTGGAGACCAGTAAGGGCATCTATGCTGCGTCCAGCTTTGCCTCTTACCCTTACAGGAGCGCTCAACAGAAACAGATCACAGAACACTCATTGGACCTAATTGAAAGAATTTGGAAAGGACTCAGGTTTCTGGTTTGCTCAGGAGAACACTACGAGCCAGGGGACGAGGAATGTCACGTGGTGGCCTCCCCTAGGTCGGACTGCTCTCCCGGCCCCCCAGGGAGCCTGGTCCAGAGCCAAAGGCTATCTTGGTGGAACCTCCAAATGTAGTGGACATCTGAGAAACAGGACAGCAAAGCCAATTATAATTTGATAGGAGTGTTTATTAACCAGCTGGTGACTGCCTCCCCAATAGGGAAGACAGCACTGAGTCTTCTGAAAGGTATACTTTCATAGAGCTAGGTGTTGCTAATCAACAAAATGTGGTTCCAAGGCGGTGGAGGGGGGGGGGTACCATTTCTAGTAAGGTCTTGGGTACCAAACAAGAACAGACTTGTATCTGGGATATGTTTCTAGCAACACAGGTGAAACGTTCCCTCACTATTATGGCCTATTAGATGGTTTCCAGGGACCCTGGTAAGGGTCCCCTTCTAGCACGTTTAGGGGACTTTGGTGTATAATTTCTGGTGGGTACTTCAGGTCATAGTTCAAATGTTTACTCAGCTGACCAGGTCACTTGGCACACAGAAGCAGATGGAGAAATACTTGTATATATAAAAGATGATTCTCTAAATTTCTCCCATAACACAAGAAGTCCAAGAATTATCAAAAGAGCAGAGGTCCATCATATTTTAGATGCCTTTGTCTGTTCAACATGGTAATGTATTGATCTGAAGATTCCCTCATAAACTGTTGTATAATTATATTGTTGTATAATTGTATTGAAATTTCCTCTGATTTTGTCCGTCTGAAATCCTAAAGTCTTTTGTGAAGAATATTTGATACATGTTTTTGTTCAAAATTTGATGAAGCTGAAATTTACAATAGCCAATAATAATTTTAAAAGTTACAAATATCAAACACAGTTATAGGGATTTCATTTTTGCTCCCACTAAAAATTTAGACACTAGTGCCAAAGATGTGGAAGTATATTTTTCTACTTTATTGGGGGGGGGTGTTACTTAGGCTTTACCTTTAATTTTTCAACCTAGTTTCCCTCAAATTATTTTAAAAAGAGATGAAATACATATTAGTCAGCAGCAACTACTTTGGCTGGTGAGAAAATGACAATAAATTCCAAAGTCTACCCTGTACTGTTCTTTCTTTTTTTTTGCACCTCTTTTTGGGAGGGCAATTGGGGTTATGTGACTTGCCCAAGGTCACATGGCTAGTTTTTGTGTGAAGTGTCTGAGGCCAGATTTGAACTCAGGTCCTCCTGACTCAAGGGTCCATGCTCTATTCACTGCCCTGCCTAGGGCCCCCTTCCCTCTCCCAACTGTTCTTGAGTGGAATTTGGCTATGAAAGGAAAAAGAGATAATAATAGCTTCGGGGCAGCTAGATGGCCCAGTGAATAGAGCACAGGCCCTGGAGTCAGGAAGATCTGAGTTCAAGTCCGGCCTCAGACACTTGATGCACTTACTAGCAGTGTGACTTTGGGCAAGTCACTTAACCCCAACTTCCCTCTAAAAAAAAGAATAATAGTTTAAAAGTGAAGACATTTTCAAAGGGGTTGAGGGGAAGAGACATGGGCATCTTTGTAGGCCACAGAAAACAAGTCATTAAATGTAAAGAGATTGAAGATAAAAATGTAGCAGCCCCTTCCTTCATGGAGCTTATGTGTTACTGTGCTAGTACCCTTAACAACCCCTGAGTGATACTTTCTAAGAATTTAAGGAGTATTTCTGGGCGGTCAAATATATCTTGATATATTTAGTGATCAAACCACTTAAAATACCTTCTAGTTGCAAGGTTGTTGTGTGAACATCTCTCTATTACCCAAATAAAGATTCACTCCAAGCTCAAGACAGCACCTGGTGCAACCCTGGAAAGGGACATTTATCAACAATCTCAAATAGGGCAGGAGAGTTGTGAAAGATCAGGAAAAACCCATTTTTACAGGTGGCTTGTTTGTTTAAGAAGTACTAGAATGATCCCAAAGGTCACTGTGAACAAAACAAACAAAGCTGGTCATGTCCATTGAGTCTTCGGTGGCATCTTTGAGTTGGATGTTGTAGCTTTGTATATGCGTCCTTTGGACAACTGCACATTTGCCATCATTCTTATTCTCTCCACATCTCTGTAGGTAAGGCTTGGGTATATGTCCATGCATGTGTACACATATATAAACATACATATAGAAGAAAACAATTTTTTTCCAGTATAATGTAAGTTCCTTTGAGGGCAGAGGTGATTTCATGTTTGTTTTTGCATCCCTAGAGTCTAGCACTATTCTGTCTATTTATCTATCCGTCTATCTATCTCAGATTCATAGAATCTAGAAGGGACTTCAGAGGCCATATAGTTCAGCCTCCACAAGTAAGGAGGTCAGATGGCTTGCTCAGGATCACACAGACAGAATGCATAGGAAGCAGGTATTTGAACGTTGATTTCCTGCGTCCAGTTGCAGTACTTTTTCTACTATTCCATGCTGTTTTCTTTAGCTATGTTGTTGAATGTTCCAGACAATGAAAATATTGTATATTTTATCTAGATTTTAAAAATTAATCATATGGGGGCGGCTAGGTAGCACAGTGAATAGAGCACCAGCCCAGGACTCAGGAGGACCTAAGTTTAAATTAGGCCTCAGACACTTAACACTTACTAGTGTTGTGACCTTGGGCAAGTCACTAAACCCCAATTGCCCTACCCTCCCCCCTCCAAAAAGTAAAAAAAAAAAATTAATGATATGTGCCCTTCCCCCACTTCTTCCCACATAGTTTATTAATGATTACTGTAGTGGAAGATGTATCCTTTACCTTTGCCAGAAGAATACTATCATTGACCAGCATTTTGTTTGCTCTTCACATTGTTGTAGTCTTGACATTATATTATTATTTTGCTTCTCTTTCATGAAAGTATTATTATTTTTGTCATTATAACTTCATGCTATCCAACTTTATCTGGGCCCTCACTGCATCAAAGCAGTCCTTCACTAATTCCTTAACTCACTCCCCATAGAAACTGTGTCACTATTTCTCTTTCCTCTTCATAGCTATGAGACCTTTCTTTTCCCACCTTTCCTCAGCTGAGAACTTCAGTTGTTTAATTATATAATTAATGCCATTTGATGTTAATTCCCTCTTCTAGTATTCTCTTCATCTCACAATTCCTGGACATAATCATAGCTATAAACATAGCTAAATGTTCCCTCACCCTTAACAAACAGAAAAAAACAAAACAAAACTTCTCTAGATTATACTAAACCCTCAGGCTACCATCCCATAGCTCTCTTCTTTTTCTCAGCCAGACTCCTTGTAAGAGCTGTCACACTTAATGCCTCCACCTCCTCTGCTTTTATTCCTCAACCCTTTCCAGTCCCCTTCTCAGTCCTCATCCTTCTCAGCTGATATATTGCATTGACACTGTTGACCACCCTCTCCTGCTGAATATGTTCTCCTCTCTGGGAATCCTGACAGTACGCTTTTTGATTCACTGCCTGCCTGTCTGACTACTCCTCAAGAGTGGAGTCCATATCATAACTCCTAATTATGGGTGCTCCTCAAGGGTCTGTCCTTGCTCCTCTTCTCTTTATCTCCCTATGTTCTCAGTCACCTTATCAGCTCCCAGTGGTATAAGGATCATCTCTATGAAAACAACATATATATCTAGCCTAGGTCTCTCTTCTGAGCTTCAGTCCTGCATCACCAATTGTCTATCAGATATTTAAAAAGAGAAGGTTTTAGAGACATCACCCTCCACTATTCTAAATGTCTCCATTTTTGTCAAAAGCATCAACATCTATTCAGTCTACCAGGTTGATAACCTCAGTATTATCCTGAACTCCTCATTCTCCCTCATCCTAAATCTTGCTATTTTGACCTCTACAACATCTCCCTTGTTCCATTTATTATATTATATCCCCAGTGTCAGCACAGTGCCTGGAACAGAGAAAGTGCTTAAGAAATGCTTATTAAGTGAAACTCAAGGAATTGTGGAATTGAATCCTGTAAACTAAAAGGAAACAAACAAATTAATTAAAAAAAAGAAATGCTTATTAATTGACTGACTAATTCTTCTATCTCTAGATAGAAAATGGTGCATGTTTTTTTAAAATAGCACATCATCATGGTTTTAATTAATCAAGTAAATTTGCTTCTGTACATACTCTAGTAGGAGTTTGCATATAAAAAACCAAAAGAAGCAGAAGTTTTGTGAAAATAAAAGTAACCAGAGTTGTGAAGTGATTTCTCAAACTTTTACACCTGAAATTAGGTGAGTCACTTAATTTCTCTGAGCCTCAGTTTCATCATGTGTACAATGTGGAGAGAAAAGCATTTGTACTAGATCAGTTGTTCCCATTTAGTGGGTTTACAGTGATAGTTCAAGAATTTTGTGCTAATTTTTTTTTTTTGCTTTTTTGAAGGGCAATTGGGGTTGTGACTTGCCCAAGGTCACATGGCTAGTTTTTGTGTTAAGGGCCTGAGGCCAGATTTGAACTCAGGTCCTCCTGACTCCAGGGCCAGTGCTCTATTCACTGCAACACCTAGCCTCCCCTCTAAAAATTCTTTGATGGCATCTTAAGTAGCAAATTGCAGGTAGGTAGCACAGTAGACAGAGTATTGAGACTAGAGTCAAGAAGACTTGCCTCTGTGAATGACTTCAGACACTTAATATCTGTGTGACCCTGGGCAAATCACTTAATCAGATTTGCCTCAGTTCCTCATCTATAAATGAGTTAGAGAAGGAAATGGAAAACTACTTCAGTATCTTTGTAAAAAAAAAAGCAAATCTAAATGGGGTCATGAAGTGTCAAACATGAATAAAATGACTAACCAACAAAAAAAAATAAATAACTGCCCAGTCGTGTTATAAATGTGTATCTTCTCATGACAACAAGCATGTGCATGTTTGAAGCATTATAGGTTTGTCTCTGCAGTGATATGAAATCATTTTGATCATGTAAAAAGTAATTTTGGTATTTTATACAGCAATTAAATAAAGCCACCACTGCTTCTGAACTTGCTCTTATAGTTTCTCAACCTGTTATCAAATCATTTCCAAACCATTAAACAGTTTGATATTAAAGCACAAATTTATTCCCAGAGGATGGTCAGATGCATGCGATCATTTTCATTTTCATCAGCACACTTTACTAGAGTAGCTTCCTCATTACCCTTTGTTACCTTACAAACCTCATCAGTTGTGTAACCACGTGACCAAGATAAAATAACCATCTACATTTTTTACTGTGCAAGTGTTAGTCTATTTGTAAACCTTAATCATTGGGCATATGCATTACAAGCCTTCCCAAAACAATCAAAGATCATCATAAACAATCTGAAGAAACAAATCTTACATTGCCACTTGTTTCAGTATTAAAATTTTTTTTCAATTTAAACTTATCATTTACTTATGTTACTATTCTTCTACATGACAAATCTTCAAATGAACATGTTGGCAACACAGGTCACAGGTATTACAATGGTAGAAGAGAAAAATTCTGAAGATATTGTTTTCTTTTAAAGCAATCGGGGTTAAGTAACTTGCTCAAGGTTACACGGCCAGTTATTTCTGGGTGTGGTGCTGAATATCTGAGCCCGGATTTGATCCAGGTCATCCTGACACTGGAGCTGGTACTCTTACTCGCTGTGCTACCTGGCCACCCCAAGATATTGTTTTCTTACAAGGACTAGTTTATTTATAGACATTGTTAAAAAATGAAGCAATATATAAAATTGAGATACATTTATCATTTAATACAGTGCTTGTCATTAGTCAGAACAGGAAATATTTTATAAAGTAATTAGCTATTCAATTTCATAAATTGGTTAGGTGGCTAAAAACATAAAAATTAATTTCCATTTCTCAGCAGGCAAGCTGAATAAAATTCTCTACTATGTTCCACCACTCATTTCAGTGAGCAAGCATTTTCACTTTATCCTTGTTTCAAATAAAAATACAAAAATAAACTCAACGTAGGACAAGATTTAAAACTGTTTGGTGTTGAGCTAAATATTTTTAATCTTTTCAAATAAAAAAGTTCAACACTGAAATTAAATTTGTATGTGATTAGTATATATAATGCCAAGCATAAGCAACTTCCAGGCTCAGATTATGGATTACGAGCATAGCAAACTCTATTTATTCAGAGACAGATTAAGACAAGACATTCACAGAAAAGAGAAAATCAAAATACAGGGTAACTCAGTCATTTAATAAGTTCTCAATTCAATCACAAAGTACTAAGGTCCAAGTACTCCACCCCTGTAAAGTATATTCATTTAGTCAATCACAAGTCTTCTCTCTATTCAACTGGAGATTAGTTTCCAATCATAAACAAAGTGCATTCATTTGGTCAGTCACAAAGTATAAAAGTCAAAAGTTTACACCCCTGGATCACAACTGAACTACAATATCATCCATCACCATCAAGCACCCTCTCAAAAGGGTAGTAGAAAACACAAAGTCCATCTACCCCTAAGCCTAAACCACAGCAAGGTTACTATATTATCACAACCCAAGGAGAGGTCTTTCTTCATCTTGACCCCAGGCAAGTTCTCAGCAAACTCTGTTCCTGGGGAGACAAAGTTTAACAAAGCCACAATACACATTGCCAGCATCCTCATCAATTCACTCTGCCTGCAGAACAGTCTCAGGACCCCTGAAAACATCAGCAAGACCCTCCTCCAGGATTTCTTTAAACATACAACAAGAAAATCCTCCTTCAGGGCTTCTTAACCAATAGCAAGTTTCCAGGACCTCTGCAACAACAGCACTGTCCTTTACCAGCAGACGAATCTGGCAAAGTAACATCATAACAGACAGAAAAAATACCAGCACCACAGTCATGCCTCCTCAGTTCTCAGCAGCTCCTGGTGGCAGTTCTCAAAAGTCTTGGGCAGCTCCAACTGGACCTCAGCAATCTGGGTGGCTTCTGCTGGCAGTTCTCTCTCTATCTCTTTCAGCAACTCTGGCCCCTGGCAATTCTCTCTCTCTCTCTCTCTCTCTCTCTCTCTCTCTCTCTCTCTCTCTGTCTCTGCCTCCACAATGCTGCTCCCCAAAAGTTCTTCTGGCCTCTCTCTAAATCCAAGGCACCAGCTCTTTCCAGTTCAGCCCTTTCTCTTCACGGCAACAAGTCCATCCCATAAGTGAGATTCACAAGCTCTGGGTTTTAACACTTAACCTGAAAATCAAGCCAATACAAGGGGATCTTTAACTTCCATTACAATTACAGCATATTATTTTAAACATCTTTGAAATGGTAACTAATTTCATTAAAATGTTATTTATATTCAACAAAATGTATAAAATAGATTTAATATATTGCTAGATTACTTCTTTTAGTCTTAGAGAATATCCCACATAAATTCAAAATTATTTTGTAATTATAATTTTATAGAGTTTTCATAAGTATAGGTAGAATAAAATTGGGTTAGACAAGATATTTCCTAAGTTCCCTTGCAATTCTAAAATCCCTTGAATATAAGAGCAAACTATTCTAAAGGTCAAGGAGGTGATCATCTGCCATGATGCCCTCCCTCCTCGGCCCTCCTATGAAAAATGACACAATAGCTCAACCAATGGATCGCAAGAATAGAAGTCAAATGACATGATTTTTGTTTCCTATTTTTTTTTACATTAAGCAAGTACTCACTGAGCACTTTTTACAGGCACTGTGCCAGGCATTGAAAGGGGAGATTAAAAAAAAAATGAAAAATAGTTCTATCTTCATGCTCACAATCTATTCAATCAAGAAATTATCTGAGGGGGTGGCCAGGTAGCACAGCGAGTAAGAGCACCGGCTCCAGTTTTAGGATGACCTGGAGATCGAATCCTGGGCTCAGACACTTAGCACCCACCCAGAAATAACTGGCTGTGTAACCTTGAGCAAGTTACTTAACCCCGATTGCTTAAAAAAAAAAAAATTATCTGAATAAATATATGATTGTCTAAATGAGTAGCAGAGGTGCGGCTAGGTTTTCCAGCCAAAGATGTTGGAGTGGTTTGCCATTCCCTTCTCCAGTTCATTTTACAGATGAGGAAACTGCATCAAACAATAATAAGGCATAAGTGACTTGCCCAGTGTCACATGCCTAGTAAGTGTCTGAGGCCAAATTTGAACTCAGGAAGATGACTCTTCCTGACTCAAAGCTGAGCTCTGCTCACTGTGCCACCTAGCTGTCCTACTTTATATTAGCTGAAAGTCAATAGTCTGGCCTTGGATTATCTCAACCGCAGCAATGTAAAACAGAGCATAAATTTGTCACAATGCCATTTCTTCTCCAGCAAAGCCACCTTCACAGTATTCTTCCTGGAAACATACTTTTTCAATTCCTGTAGACAAGTGTCAGAGGATACAAGAAAAACATTCATCTGTATGTGTGAAAGAAATGTAACCAGTCCACAGTGTGGGGATTGCTCTGTTCAAACTAGACTGCTTGTGTAATCTTTATATTTCTGATAACAAAAATTATGTAGCACGGAAGCTTATTTATAGGTAGAATTAATATCCTCTTTCTTATATCAATGTTTAGTTGCCACTTCTAGACTGATAGTTTAGGAATAAAAGATTTTTGTTTTGTTTTGTTTTGAAGTAAGAAATATGTCTTTAGCATTGTCAAAGAAAAATAGTTATTAATCACCCTGGAGGAGGATGACATTGTGACAAATTCATGCTAAATTGTGGAATGCAGTCACTGAGATAAACTTCAAGCCAAACTCTGGTCTCTTGCCTAGAGTGAATCAGAAGCTTTTAATTCAATTAGACATTTATTAATTGCTTATTTTGTGCAAAGCACTTTAAGATGTAATGTATTCCTGTACTTACTACATGGGATAGATCACACAATAATTTTCCTTTAATCCCTATATCTGTATAGTATTTTTGCTTTTCTGGGTATGAATCCTGACACTGTAGTTTCTTTCCTGTGTGACCGCAGGTAAGCCACTTCATTTCTCTGGGCCCAGTCTCTCCTCTATAAAATGAGAGGATTGGACTAATGACCTTTAAAAGCTCCTTCCAGACCTAAACCTTCTGGTCCTAGGATCCCTTCAAATTGCATTGTTTGTTTTATAACATAATCTTTGAGGAAATAAATAATTATGTTCATTGTACATTGGTTAGGCATGCAAAGAAGGTATTTTACTTTCTCCTTCAGTCTTTAATAACAATAAGCAAACAGGCAAAGGTCATATTTCCTTGTTTATATTAGTTGCTAACACTAGCACCTGACAGACAAGCTGTTCTGTCAGTGGTACCCATAAAACAGGAAGTTGGACTCTCTTTGCCTATTTCTATGTATCAGAACTATGGCAAGGAGTAACTAAATATTTAAAGAAATAGATGCTTGTATTTTTGTGCCCAGATAGGGTTTCCTTCTTTTATGCCGCTATGTGCTGTTATGCAGCCCGTGAAGGTCATTGTGTACTTCCCATAGTGACTCAGATTTTACATTACCCAGGGTGTAGCAGTGTATTGCAGTTAGTAAATGTTTGTTCAATGTCAATTGCTGCCAATAAAGGTACTGTGATGTAAGTATGCCAGAGAGTATGCGGTGGAATGTTATTGTCTGTAACCCTCTTGAGGTCCTCCGAGTTGTCTTAGAGGTCAATTAAATCTAACTGCATTTTGTTTTTTCATTTATAAAAAAATTGTATTGATATGTTTGATTTAATTGTCATTTCTGGATAGATTAGAGGAGTCTGGGAAATATTTAACAACTTGTTCTCTGAATAAAAAAAGTATGCAGGACATACTTCTAAGTTTAATAAGAATTACTAGTATTTCTCCATCACTTTCTTAAGTCTAAACAATTGATAAAACAATAAATCAAATCCTTACTTGCAGTGTTTACCAAGTTCTGAGGCATAAATGCTTACACTGAAAAACTAACAATTCTCTCTCTAGTTGAAGCTGACTCTGGCATACCCTTGAATATGCCCCTCTCCCCTTCTTCACCCTTCCCTGAGCTTCTTTTTATGACAATAATAATAATACTCAGAAAGGAAAAAAAAATCACCTGACAATCTCATACATCAGTTCATTTTCTCATCTTTTCTTCATGACCAATGGTAATCATTACAATGACACAGTGTTTCACTTCATCTCGTTATTCTTTTCATTTGGATTGTTGTAGTCATCGTGTATGTATTGTTTTCCTGGTTCTCCTTGTCCTACATCAGTTCACACATGTCTTCCTATGTTTCTCTTAAATCCCTTGTGGAATTCTTACATCATAATGATTCTCTACTACATTCATTAACACAATTTATTTAGTCATTACCCAGTTAATGGTCCCCCATTTTGTGCCTAGTTCTTTGCTAGTATTAAAAGAGCTGCTGTGAATGTTTTCTGTCTTGCTCTTTCTTTGAGTATATTCCCAGAAGTAGAATCCCTGGGGAAAAGAGGGTGACCATTTTTTTTTCTTCACATAATTCCAAATAGTATTCCAGAATGGCTGGACCAAATCTGAAGCTCTACCAAGAATATGTCTTCCTCAAGTCCCTCTAGTAATGACTATTTCCATTTTTAAGATTCTTACTAATTCGCTACAACTCCCTCATTTTACAAATGAGGAAACTGAGGATTAGAAATATAAAATAGGGGGCGGCCAGGTAGCACAGCAAGTAAGAGCACTGGCTCCAGAGTTGGGATTACCTGGGAATAGAATCCCGGGCTCAGACACTTAGCACCCACCCAGAAACAACTGACTGTGTAACCTTGAGCAAGTTACTTAACCCCAATTGCTTAGGGGCAGCCAGGTGGCTCAGCGAGTAAGAGCACTGGCTCCAGTGTTGGGATGACCTGGGGATCAAATCTGGGCTCAGATACTTAGCACCACACCCAGAAATAACTGGCCGTGTAACCTTGAGCAAGTTAGTTAACCCCGATTGCTTTAAAAGAAAAAAAAGAAAGAAAGAAATATAAAATAGTTTTGCCAAGATCACACAGGTATTTAGTCAGACATGACTGTCATCTATCACCTGCCTACTAAGTGCCAGACACTGTGGTAAGCACAGAGGAGACAAATAATTATAAAAAATAGTTCCTGCCCTCAAGGAGCTTAAAATCTTATGGGAGAAATTTCAGAGGTCTGGATTATGGAGGTAGTATAGTTATGGATGATGGAGAGAGTAAGGCATGGTATAGTGGAATAAACATTAATTTTAGAGTTAAAGACTTGGGGTCAAATCCTGATTTTGTCACTTATTACCCATGTGAGATTGGGCAAATTCCTTAACCTTTCAGGGCCTCAATTTCCTCATCTGTAAACTGAGTGAGTTAAACTAGATGATCTTAAATATTTCTTCCAACAGGTATTCTGTAAATGAGATGATCATTTCTTTAGTGGTTTAGATGGAGTAACAGTGAGGGTGATAGAGGGTGAGAAGATATAAGGGTTAGTCTTCCCCTTTATATGGAGATTAGTTTCTCTACCTGTGTTTCCCCGATAATAAGACCTATCCCGAAAATAAGCCCTCCCCTTACTGTGTAAGATTCCTCTAAAATAAGCCCTCCCCCAAAAATAAGCCCTAGTGAGATTGCTACTGTAGTGAAGGTGATCCCCTGCGCTACACGCTACATTACGGTACTCTCTGTATGCACCGTCCCCCCCCTCCGGTGAAACGCACACCGTGCTCCGAGCTGCATCCAATCAGATCTGCAGCAGTGAGCGCGTCATCCTGTTCTTCCCCAGTGATTTGCTTGCTGGCGCCATTGAGAGCAGTGCCATGGAGGAGAGCTGTTTATTAAAATTGCTGTCAATGTTCATTAAAATAAGCCCTCCCCTGAAAATAAGCCCTCTGGTGTTTTTCTGTCCAAAAAAATTAATAAGACAGTGTCTTATTATCAGGGAAACACGGGTACCTTTTCTCCCTAAACTGCATCTGGCTTCCTCTCCCCCACCCTCCACTCCCCACTTTTTTTTAGACAGAGACCAAGTGGCCCTGGAATCACTCTGACCAAACTCCAGGAATCAGCTTCTCAAAGGCCAAGGACACCATTCAGTTTTTCATCATAGGTCTCCACACAAGACTGAACTTCTTCCTGCTCAAATCCATACTTTCCAATAGAAATCTCACAAAATGCCTAACTCCTAATTCACTGACAAAAATGAGATAACACTTAGAAGTTAATAAACAATAAATGATTCTAGCCATCAACCTGCATTGAGACCTGAGTCATCCTCCAATACATTTACCTCTGATGAAGTGTTGCTTAGGAAACTCCAGGTTTCACAATTAAACATTAAACACCTTAAAACATAAGGTAAATATCAAATATTCCCCATACAAATAAGGACATCACAATGAACTTGAGATCCTTTCAATTCATTAGGTTTTAGCCAACTGTGAAGAGAGCATTAAGAGCCTGAGGAGGGTAGAAAGATGATAATACTGTTATCCTTTCCACATCACAGGATTAGGGGCATGGCACCCAGTGATCTGGAAAATCATCTAAAAACTTTTGGTCCTCCCTTCCTACCAGAGAAGTCTGAATTACTATGGCATTAAAACAAAAAAATATATATTATTATGTAATACTCTGTCTATATTGTATACATATATTATACATTTCTGAGTTTCTAAACTTTTTCTATGTCATCTGCTAGTCTTTGTCTGTTTTCTGGGGCTGCCACAAAGCTCCCCAAATGTTCCTATTTAATTTCTTATGTCAACCTGCAAGATATTGAAGTCACTGTGGGGAAAGTCTCAACACGAAAGAGATAATTGTAATGTGGGAACAAAGAATAAAAGACCACAGAATGGGGAGGTAATAGCCAGGGGAGGAGGAAGGGGATGCAGATTGGGGGAGAAACTTCATCCACTTCATAATTCTATCTAGAGCTGACTTACACTATAATCAATGAATGTCCTTAGGTAAACATATGCCTAAAATGCTGATATTTCCACAAGGAAAGCTATTGCACAAAGAGAGAAACTGCATTTTATTTTATTTGTTTTTTTGGAGAGGCAATTGAAGTTAGGTGACTTGCCCAAGATCACATGGCTAGTTTTTTTGTATGTGTTAAGTGTCTGAGGCCAGATTTGAACTCAGGTCCTCCTGACTCCAGGGCTGGTGCTCTATTCATTGTGCCACCTAGCCACCTGAGAAACTGCATTAAAAAAAAAAAAAAACTACATGAGAGCAAGAGGAAGTGAAGGGAGAAAAGGCTGAGACAGAAAGAGACCCAGAGGTGAGAAAAAGAGAGAACAGAAGGCAAAGAATAAAGAAGTGAAGGGGAGAAAAAAGAGATCTAAGGCAAGATGGGGAAAGAGGAGTTCTTTTATCCAAAACTCAACAAGAATATTAATGAAAGGATTCCATTTTTATAAAAATTACAAAAGCTTTACAGAGAGACTTGGGAATCTGTTAGGCCATTGCATTTGTATATGGTAGACTTAGGAAAAAGAAAGTACCACAATTTGCATCACAGCTTTTCTTATCAATTTTATCATTATTCTTATTTGAACCCAACTTGATGTCATTAGCTATTCCTAATATATTTTAAGGATGAAAAGTTAATACTAATTTTCACGGAAAATGATATATACTCAGATGGATCTATGATAGATCTCATCAATGTGAATGTCCTTTCCAGATCACAACCCATATATGCTTGCCTAGACTGTCCAACTCTTGTCCATGCCCTCCCATGGACTTGCCACAAGACTTCCCCCACAGTGTGATGGGAATTTTTCTCAATTTCTCTTGACTATCTCAAGGATGCCAGTGGAGCCTGTGAGACGTCTGTCTGTTGGGTACCCTTTACTTTCACCATGTGGCCGATTCACCTTTTTCAATAATTTTTCTATGACCCCTTTGATTCCTTTACTCTAGTTCTTCTTGATCATTCCTTATTCTTTATATGTTGCAGCCTGCTCACACCCATCGAATGTTTCTCTATTGCCTTCTGGGTGACAGTCTTTTAAATTCTTCCAAAATTATAGAGTTCTATGACTCATGGTAATGCAACAACACAGGTACAATATTGTTTTAAGAAGCTGGCCTTTGCCTCAGGGAGAAGTTTAGAATTATTTAAGTTTAGAATCATTAGCCAAAGTGAAGCAAGAGAAGTGTCTGAAATAATAGGTGTTATTTTTGCATATTAAAATAAATTTAAGAAGTCAATGAGGTTAAAGACTTGTAGAATATGCAGAAGCCTCATTTCTATATTATCATGAATACATTCTTCATGAAGATAGTCAGCACTACAAACGCCAGTGTTTAGTCCTTCCCAACTTAACCTTTCCCCTTTCCCCTCTTTAGCTGTCCCCCATACCTGGAATTCTCTCTCTCCTTGTCTCTGCTTCTTGGTTTCCTTCAAATCCCAAGTAAAATCCCCTCTCCTACAGGAAGTCTTTCTCAATCTCTCTTAATTCTAATGTCTTCTTTCTGTTAATTATTTCCTCTTTATCTGATATATACATATAGTCAGGATCCAAACATGTCTTGATAGGCTAAAGAATTGAACCACATATTTTATCAAATAAGAATAAATGAGAAGAGGAGGAGGAGGAAGGAAGGAAGGAAGGAAGGAAGGAAGGAAGGAAGGAAGGAAGG
>NW_027185903.1:13103320-13107181 GCF_028583685.1 Petaurus breviceps papuanus
AGGAAGGAAGGAAGGAAGGAAGGAAGGAAGGAAGGAAGGAAGGAAGGAAGGAAGGAAGGGAAGAAAGAGGAAGGAAGGGAGGGAGGAAGGAGAAAGAGGAAAAGAACAAGAAGGAGAAGAATTTCTCAGTTATAAGAAGGAAAAAAAAATGTGTCCAGGCAGAAGTTTGTCTGGGAATTTTAGTAGAGGCCAAGTTCAAGTTCAACATGAGTCAGCAGTGTTGTGGCAGCCAGAAATGCTCATGTGACCTTGGTCTGGACTGAGAGAGACACATCAGAGGTGACAATGCTGCCGAGCTTTCTGTCCTTGTCAGACCACACCGGAAACGTGGTCTTCGGGTCTGATGCCAATGTAAAAAGGATGTGGGTAAGCTAGAGATCACCCAGAATAGGCAACAAACACATTGAAGGGGCTTGAATCCATGGCATATGAGCATTAGTTGAAAGATGTTTTGCATGAAAAAAAGGAGAGAAGGGTGAGGAAAACAAGCATTTATTAAACACTCACTATGTGCCAGACTCTGTGATAAGGGCTTTACAAATATTATCTCATTTGATCCTTAGAACATTTTTTTTTGCTTTTGGGAAGGGGAGGGCATTTGGGGTTAAATGACTTGTCCGAGGTCACACGGCTAGTTGTGTTCAAGTGTCTGAAGCTGGATTTGAACTGAGGTTCTTCTGACTCGAGGGCCGGTGCTCTGTTCATTGCACCACCTAGCCACCCCTAGGAGGTAGACTTTTTATAGTTTTACAGGTGAAGAAACTGTGACTGACAGACAGTAAGTGACTTGCCCAGGGTTACATAGGAAGTGTCTGAGGCCAGTTTTGAAATCAGGATCTAAATTTGTAAAATGCTTTCTGACTGTGGGTAACTCCAGCACTCCACCGCAGGTGCCACCTCATGGCTAGACTATTTCTTACTTAGATCGAGGGTTGGAAGGGACTTTGGCAGCCATCTAGTCCAACCCTGATTTAACAGATGAAGCAGATGAGCCCGGGGTGATGGGGTGACTTGCCCAAAGCCACAAAGAAGTGAACACCAGAGGCCACATTTGAACTCAAGTCCTCCGACGCCACAGCCAATCAATCCCCTCTCTCTTTCCATTGTACCACAGTGCTTTATAGGAAAGTGTCATGGGCGAAACGTCATCAGCTGAGTCTTGAAAGATAAGTTGGGGTTTTAATATGCAGGGATGTGAAGGAGGTTATTCCTGGAATAGGGAGTGACTTGAGTGGGAAAAATAGGACATGACCATGGGGGTGCTGAATCTTATGCAGATTCATCCAGTTTGGATGCTCCAGCATAAAGTACATAGAAAGGAGTGAGAAGTGTGAGATAAGGCTGGAAAGGTAATGTGGAGGCAAAGAAGAGTTTTAAGTAAAGGAGTTTGAACTGATTGCACATAAGGAACATCCATTTGTCAGCAGCAGTGTTAGTCTTGAGCAACACCTAAGATCTTTCCAAGAGCTGATGGACTGGGGCAGCTAGGTGGTGCAGTGAATAAAGCACCAGCCTTGGAATAAGGAGGACCTGAGTTCAAATCTGTCCTTAGACACTTGACACACTTACTAGCTGTGTGACCCTGGGCAAGTCACTTACCCCCAATTACCTTGCGTTCCCCCTAGAAAACAAAACAAACAAAACAAAAAAAAAAGCCTTCTACTGAAAAGAAGACTCACAAGGGTCAGCCAAGTGGTGAAGTGAATAGATCACCAGCCCTGGAGTCAGGAGGACCTGAGTTCAAATCCATCCTCAGACACTTAATACTAACTAGCTGTGTGACCTTGGGCAAGTCACTTAATCCCAATTACTCTCCCTTCCCCCCTCCAAAAAGAAAAAAAAAAGAGCTGCCACCTTCCCTCCCAAATTGGGAGGTGCCTTTCACAGAAGCAGTTACATGTCCCTTAGACTCTGCCCTGTCTCTAGTTGCCTGAAATCTGATCACTGTAGTTGTGTCCCACCCAAATGGCTCTGTCTTTTTAGCCATTTCACAGTCTGGTTGCCCAATAATTCAATCTAGCCTGCTTTTCCTGCTAATTCCTGAGGAAATTAGCTTGCCCTGGGTTATTCTCTTCTGGAGGGACCAATAATGGTCCTACAAGAGAACTAGGCCACTGACTTAACATAGTGCCTGCCCCATCATAGATGCTTAATAAATGCTTATTGACTGACTGACACCCTGACTTTGAAGGTCTAGATAAGAACAGATGTGAAGGATGACAAGAAGAGACTGGGTGGGGAAGAGACTGAAGAAGATCTGTCATTCAGAGGCTGTAGTAGTCCAAGCTGGTGGTTTGTGATTGGATGGAAGCAATGAGGGAAGACAAGTGAACTATAACAATATGCCAAAGTAAAACTGTATTTATTGACAGAACCAATTGATAGATAATGATCCTTATTATCTTAGAGAAATCATTTAACCTTTATGATTTCTTTGATGAGCTTTGTGTTTCCTCATCTATAAAGTTATAAGGTTGGACTAAATGATGTCTAAGACTTCTTTTAGCTCTAATTATGAGATCCTATGATATATAAACATTGATTAAGCACTGACTGCATACCAAGAATTGTACTAGGAGTTGAGGATAAAAAGACAAAAGTGAAACAGCCCTCAAGGAGCTTAGATGATATATACAGTTAGATGTCAGTATTCAACATCTAAGTGCCTACTGTATGCTAAGTACTTTGCTAAGCTCTGAGGATACAAAGAAAGATAAAAGACAAAACTGCCTTTGAGGAGCTCACAATCTAATAAGTATAATGGTATAATAATAAGTTTAACAAAGATCTCTGGAGATCTCTAGGCTTAGTAACTAGGAGCTAGATATCCTAGTTATTTCTACCAGATAGATCCAGATCTGTGGCTCTAGACGTCTTAGTAACTACATACTTGGATCCATGGATCTCTAGATCTACTAACTAGAATCTCGACATTCTGGTTACTTCTGCAGCTAGATAAATCTAGATCTGTAGACCTATATATCCTAATCTCTACTCCAAGGGAGAACAAAGTAGACTAAAGGAAAAATAAAATGATAGAACTAACTTGACCTAGATCTAGTAACTAAAATCTACATATTCTTTACTTCTACATCTAGATAGATCTAGTTCTGTAGACGTAGACATACTAATTACTACTCCAAGGGAGAGTATAGCAGACTAAAGGAAAAATAAAAGTATAGAGCTAACTTCATCCAATTAATACATGATGAATAACAGAGGAGGTGATATTACTGTGAATATGATAGAAAGAGGACTACTATATTTATTATACTCTGTCTGTCTGTCTGTCTGTCTATCTATCTATCTATCTATCTATCTATCTATCATCTATATATCATCTATATATCCCCAGTACCCAAGCCCATTGGTATTGAACTCTGTCCTCACTGGTAGAGATGAATGTTCTGCCCTATGTAAGGGGCAAGATGGAATGACAAGAGTGGATGATAGGAGAGTTCTTCGGTCTTCTTCAAGTTCTTTTTAAGCTTTGAGTCTTTTTTTTTTTTTGCTTTTTGGAGGGCAATTGGGGTTAAGTGACTTGCCCAAGGTCACTCGGCTAGTTTAGTGTTAAGTGTCTGAGGCCAGATTTGAACTCAGGTCCTCCTCACTCCAGGGCTGGTGCTCTATTAACTGTTCCACCTAGCCACATCCTTTGAGTCGATTTTGAACTTTCTTTGAGTCACTGAGTCTCTTTGAACTTTGGGCGCTTCTGGCATCCAACTTGGAGAGGGAAGATGAATGAGGTCAACCCCATTTCAGGTTGCTGAAGGAAAAGACTTTGAGAAGCAGCTGACATACAGAAGACCTGGCAGGCTCCTTCATGTCTATATACCCAACCTGTTACACTGGAAATATCAG
>NW_027185903.1:13107581-13166670 GCF_028583685.1 Petaurus breviceps papuanus
TTCACTCTGCATTGTTTGGTATATATTTTCCTGTGTATACTTCCTCTAAGTTCTGTTTGGCAATGTATATCTTTGCCATTTACTATGTATATTCATTGTGGAACTGGTGTTTGGTGTGAAAGGAATCAGGCCTTGAATATATAGCTTGGAGTCTCCCTTCTCCCCAATTATGAAACAGGGATCAGAAGTTAGCTTGAACCTGATCACACCCCCTAGAACAAAAATATTTAAGCAAGAAGATAAATATAATTCTGGCCTGATACTCACTCTCTCTGAGGAGAACAGAATAGCCTCTGGCCCCAAACTGTTGCTTTCCCTCCTAGCAGAAAATAATTTTGGAGACATGGGGAGGCGGGGAATGCCTATTCTGCCTCATTTTGAGCTACACAACAGCACTTCCTTGCCACAGTTGGGTCTCACTATACACATAACCATATATAATATACACATACATACAATTTTATGGTTTGCAAAGTGTTTCACATATATTCATTTCATTTGATCCTCACAGCAACCCTGAAAGGTAGTTGCCATTATCTTCATTTTACAGATAGGTAAACTGAGACTGAGAGAGGTTAAGTGACTTACTAAGGTGAAAAGACAAAGAAGTATCTGAGGCAGGATTTGAACTCAAATCTCCTTGACTCAAACTCCAGCAAGCTACTTTGTCACCTTTATGAAAGAGAAAATGTTAACTTTCCATTAGATTTCTATGAAGTTCTCTAAGACAGTAATATCAAACTCAAACATAAAAGGGAAGGACCATTTAACCATACATATGGATCCTGGAGGGTGCATTTAGACATAGAAAATCACATAGTAACATTTTTTATGGTCTATTGTATTTTTATTTATTTTGTTAAACATTTCCCAATTTAATTTTAATCTGTTTCAGCCTCAATCAAGAGTGTTGAAGGCCAAATGTTTGACACCTGTGCTCTAGGAAATTCTCAGTAGAGATGTGCAGGAACCTCATTAAGTCCCTGTGTAATTAATTATTCATAAATTCACAGTCTCACAAACAAAACTTAGAATCTGGTTTTAAATACAAATATAGACAAAATGTCTGTGACAAATTATGAAGAAGAAGACATTATTTTTAAAAATCTGAACTTGGAAAATTCTCAAATCATTACAATGTTTCTGCAGAGAAATGAAAAATAGATTTTAAGTAGTCAGTGTGTGTTGCCCAAGAAATGGCTTAGCTATGTACAGAGATAAACGTTACCTGGTTGGCTTCTAGGAGATGAATTTTTTTGGTCCTCAGAAACCTATGAAGATTCCATGTAAGAGGTGGAGGGATTGGATTGGTGTGGCTTACCATAACACTTATGAATTCATGTTTTTTTTAATTTTTTTTAAGTACTGAAGATTCACAGATTCATAGACTATATTACTTTTTGTCTCTTCGTTACTTTTCCTCCAACATTTCCCTCTCCTAACATCTCTATTTCTGTTAATGGCTGTCAGCTAAACTGGCAAAACCTAGTAGTCCTCTTAGACTCTGCCCTTTCTACCAGTCTTCACATAAAATCACTAGATAACTGCTTTTGATCTTATTTCCACAATATATTTAGTTGACCTCCATGGCTTTTTTCACTTCCATGGTCACAACCTTAGCTCAGGCTCTCATTACCAGTCATTGGACTATGGTAATAGCTTCCTAACTTGTCTCCCCACCAAAGTGTTCTTTCTAATGCACAGCTAGTATTACTCCTTTGCTAAAAAAAAAAAGCACTCTAGCAACTCCTCATTGCCTCCTAAGTTGAAAGACAAGTTTCTCAGTCTCCAAAGTCTATTGTTTCTTTTTTTTTTTTTAAAGCAATTGGGGTTAAGTAACTTGCTCAAGGTTACATGGCCAGTTATTATTTCTGGGTGTGGTGCTGAGTATCTGAGCCCGGATTTGATCCAGGTCATCCCGACACTGGAGCCGGTGCTCTTACTCGCTGTGCTACCTGGCCGCCCCAAGTCTATTGTTTCTAACCTTCCTTTCTAGACTCCTCTTTTTCATGTACCCATTGTAGATTACTCTCTCTGCCCCTGTCTCATTCTGCTCTTTTCCATGAATGTCATTATCCAGGCCTGGAATGGTTCCCCCCTACCTCCTAATTTCTACTTGATGAAATGCTTCCTTTCATTCTTTCATTCAGGATCTAGCTCAAGGTTTATCTCTTTTACAGAGTATTTCCAGCTATCAATCAATCAGGTAATTGACAAGGAACTGTTCAGTGCATATAGTAAGCTACATGCCATGCACTGTACCAAGTACTGGGAATATACCTGTGTAATAGTAATGGAATCTAAAGATCTTCCATGCCCCTTGTATTGGCAAGCAAACAGGTACTTAGCACCTTGTTTCAAGTTCATGATTGTGTCAAGTATTAAGATCCAAAACTTATAAATCCCACATTGGGATGAACTTGTTGATGTAACAGGAAAGGGCAGAACAGGGAGGAGCTAATACCACATATAAGGAAAAGCCCAAGCTGAGAGAGGCCAGATCTGCTGGGAGCAAGCTTCTGGAGGCTGGGCTGCTACTGCTGAAGAGAGAAAAGAGAAATGAGAACTGGACTGAGAAGAAATGAGAAGAGAGGAGAACTGGGAGGAGGCATGGCTGTGGTGCCAGTACTTTGTCTGTCTGTTTCAATGTTACTTTGTCAGATTTGTCTGCTGATAGAGGATGGTGCTGTTGTTACAGAAGCCCTGGGACCTCACTGCTGTTTCAGAAGCCCTGAAAGAGGATTTTCTTGTTGTATGTTTACAGAAATCCTGGAGGAGGGTCTTGCTGACATTTTCAGAGGTCCTGGAACTATACTAATGATTTGTGTTGATTCTTCAGACCTTGTTGTTGGGTCTATGTTGATTTCACAGGCAGTGAATTGATGAGGATGCCGGCAATGTGAATGAATAATATTGTTGCTTTGTTAAGCTTTGTCTTCCCAGGAACAGAAACTGTGAAGGACTTGAGGTGGACTAGACACTGTGAGCTTCAATATGGAACAGGAACTACACAAGAAGCTGGACAAGGAACTGAGAGTTGCCTGCCTTTGAACCCAGGTGGAAGTTAAATAGATTTGGGCAGGAGCTAGGACCATGGAAGAGGAAGATAGTTGAGAGCCTGCCTCCAGTTAAGATGAAAAGACCTATCCTCGGGTATTTAATGCAAACTGAGAAGATCATGAGTTACTGTGGCCTAGGGATGAAGAACTTCGACCTTTACATTTAGATGATTGAGTTAAGGACTGTTCCCATTAAGAAGAAGACTTTTTGATTGAAGAGATTAAGATAATGTGACCTAGGGGGGTAGAGAACCTTGACCTTTGTACTTTGTGTCAATTAAGGAGGTTGCCACCTTAAGGATGATTGAATTAAGGACTTACTAAATGATTGAGTTCTTACTAAATGAATGTTATCTTTTGCTTAAAACTATGTGACCACTTTGGTGAAAACTATGTGTCCACTTTAGTGATAAGTTGTTAAGTTATAACATTGTGAATGATGTACTTTGATTTCTGTGAATGTTTTTCTTAGTTTGTTACTGAATAAATAGAGAGTTCACTATACTGTATAATCAGAATCTTGAAGCTGTTCACAGCAGCAGTCCTCTGGAAAGCTGCTTGTGTTTGGCTTTACAACCTGTAAGGATGTACTCCTTAGAGTCAGCAAAACTAAAGGTTAGGAAGAAACAGAAAACCCAGACACCTTGGAAAAATGAAAGGGAATCTCTTTTGGATGTAAAGGAAGTACTCCATCTTGTTGCTGTCAAACTCAGATGGAAAGGGATCCCTGAAGGCAGCATATTGGCTTAGAAAACCACAAATTAACATTATCTATGTATATTGTATTTTTATTTACTTTATTAAACATTTCCAAATTACATTTTAATATGGTTCCTGAGAGAATTTTATGGGCTTTTCCTGTCTGCTGATTTAATGCTTGGGTTCCACACCTTACAAAGGATCATAACTCTGAAGCATGAATAGTTTAATTGAATATGAAAAGGAAAGAAGAAACAATGAACTAGTCCCAGGAGTGAATCCTGCTTTTTGTCTGGAGCTACTCATCTGCATAAGACCCCAAAAGAAATCTGGGAGGTATAACCATTGGTCACCACAAATAAACAGTTTCTCACTGTGGGAACCAGGGAGGCTAGAACTTTTGCATTTCCTGCCTGGAAATAACCAACCTCACAGCAGAGGCTTAAGGGACCAAAGAGGAGAGGTTTCTGTCATTACTAGGGTAAAGGATATGGCATTATAGTAGAAGAACATTGTCACACTTTAGTTGGGGAGAGCTGGCAGGCCAAAAGAATGGCCCCTCCAGACTCTGTGCCTTGTGAAAAGTCCAGTGGCTCAGTTAGCGTCTCTCTTAGTCGGGCAGCTGAGGAACACCTCCCTGACAAGGCTTTTCACTGGCATGCCTCACTCTACCCTGCAGCAGCCAACCCTGGCAGGAAGCTGTGGCCTCAGCTGAGTAGCCTGCTTGACTCATTAGAGAAGTGAGGAGTTGGCCCAGCTGAACAGCTCATGCATCATTGATGCCAGACCCAAAGTGAACATCATGAGATTTGTCTGGAAAAAGAAAGGCCAGTAAGGCCCTGTGGTTCTACAACTGTGAGTTGCTTTTGCCCCTGTGCTCCCTATATATGTACTTCACTACCATTGCCCTATAATTTTATGACCACCATTCCTTTCTATATTTGTGGGAGAGTGGGCCCTAGGTTTGGGACAGAAAGGCTTTGTAATTACTGGTTTTCGTTTTTGATTTTTTTTTGCCTTTTGGAGGGCAATAGGGGTTAAGTAACTTGCTCAAGGTTACATGGCTAGTTTTTGTGTGTGTGTGTGTGGGTGTTGAGTGTCTGAGGCAGAACCTAACTCAGGTCCTCCTGACTCCTGGGCTGGCACTTTACTCACTGTGCCACCTAGCTGCCCCTGTAATTACTGTTACTGTAGCACTGGGGAGTTAGGGTATTTGAGGTAATATCAATATGTACGTTGAATTTTGCATTACTTCACATGCATAATTATTATCTTATTGCTTGCCTTCTCCATGGGTGGGGGAGGGGCAGAGAGCAGGAAAGAATTTTAAACTCAGAACTTTAAAAAATGAATGTTAAAAAAATTTTAAATGTAATTGGGAAATATTTAATGAAATAAATAAAGAATTTTGAAATATGTATGTTGAGGTTCTCTAGTATAAGGGCAGGAGTTGGGATGGAGAGGGTGACCGTGAACCAGACATTTAATTCAGTGGAAAAGGAGGGAGCATGTCTTGGTGACCAATAGATAATGGCTAGCAGAGTCTGGATTAGGTCACAAATTTGGCTTATGTGAATCTGAAAGGAGGAAGGGTTGCTGAATGCTAGAAATGGAAGGAGAGTCTGAAGTAGTCATTATCAGGAGTAAGGAATATTCTGAGTACCCCACCAGTATCATCTAGTCATGGGGTATGAGGGATAGTAGGACAACTAGGTGGTACAATGGTAGAGTACTGTACCTGGAGTCAGGAGTTCAAACCTGGCCTCAGACACTTACTAGATGTGTGACCCTGGGCAAGTCACTTAACTCCTTTTTACCTCAGTTCCTTCTTCTATAAAATGAGTTGGAGAAGGAAATGGCAAACCACTTCAGTTCTTTGCCAAGAAAACCCCAAAGAGGGTCATGGAGAGTTGGACACTAGGGAAAAACAGCTTAACAACAATGATTGAAAGTATAGCTGGTACTGGATAGGATAGCCAAGGATGCTATGTCTTTAGGAGGGAGCCAGGTTTCAGGAAGTTTCAGAAGATAAACAGCCGTAGAAAGGAAGAGATTTAGTATGAAAGAAAGTTTGTTAATTACGGAGTAGGAATTCCAGAAAGAGTAACAGAATGAGCAGGGAGACCAGAATGAGACATTGAGAAGATTGGAGTGTGGTTGAGTTAGATGGAAATGAGGAAGTAATCTGACCAGTGTGGGGAGGGGGTGTGCTCTTTGGCAATCTTGGACTTCACTGGGATGAGGAGAGTAAGAGTTAGAAGTCTTCCAACCGTCAGGAAATGAATCCTGGCAGGGTATTAGTGAGGTCCTCTTAGAAAAGCAAGTGAGTAGAAGGCCACAGAAGCATAGAATGTGAAAGCAGGGAAGGACTTTGGAGATCATTTGGACATATCTTCTTTTTTGAACCTACTTTTCATAGAATAACAACAAATAGGTATTATACTTGTTTGTGCATTTGTCTTATTCCTACTGCTAGACCAAGCCCCAGTGTGCTATGATGGAAAGATAACTGGACTTGGAATCAGGAGACCAGAGCTTGAACCCTGACTGATGCAAGCTAGAGAAAGTCTAGCTATGGGAAAATAATTTAATATCCAATATCTAATAAACATTTATTAATGCTTAGTAATGTTTAGCATTAGTAATGCCTACTATAGGCTCTGTGCTAAACCCTGAGGATACAGTTCATAAAGCATGACAGTCCCTGCCATCAAGTATCTCACAGTCTAAAGGAGACAACAGACAATAGGAGGCAGGAAAATAAGGGGGAGGATACTGGCATATACCTGGCACAGGGGCATCTTATTCAGTGGACTTGAAACCAGGCAGAACAGCACATGCGAAGAGGAGAATACCTCTGAGCCTCAGTTTGCTCATCTGTAAAATAGACACATATGGTATACTGGATAGAAAGCATAGTGTAGTCAGGAAATTAGGCATCCTGGTTATCTAAGCCGGGCTCTTCTCTTAACCTTCCCATGGTTTTAGGCAACTCTCTGAGATCTGCTTTGGAAAAGGGTGTTTCCTTGACCCGATCCCTCCCCCTAGAACAAAACAAAACTAAAGCAAGAGCAAAAAACAGCTTTGCTATTGCATAGCGTTAATTTGAGAAAAGCACTGGTGAATTAGAATGCTATATAAATGTGAGTTGTTGTTACTATTATTGTAAACTCTTTCAGGGCAGGGATTACACATTATTTCATCTTTATAGCCCCAGCACAGGGCATTACACACAGTAGTTGTTTGACAAATCTTGGCTGAACTGAAAAACAAATATTGAGTTTAATTGAATTGCTCTGCTTCCTCTTAGCTAGGGAGTACTGGCACTTATGCTTAGGTCATGGAAAAATTTAAATGATATTTAAAGCTCAGGCAATCTGAGTACAAGCCAAGAGTTGGCCTTCTCATTTGTATTAGGGAAACAAGGTAGCATAGCTGAGTGAACTAATCTGTTGATTTGCACTTACATTTATTGCAAATACATGGACTGAAGGAAAATGAAGTTAAGTTTGACAAGGTTTTAAGAAATGGTTCTTCTGGAAATGAGCAATCTTTTTTTTTTAATTTTTTAAATTAATTTGTTTGTTTCCTTTTTAGTTTACAGGATTCAATTCCACAATTCCTTGAGTTTCACATTTTGTCTCCCTCCCAACCCCCCCTCCCCCATGGCGGCATATAGTCAGGTATAGGATCTGTAAATACTTTCACATTATACATTAGTCAGGTTATAAAGACGGATTGTATCAGATGGAATGAAAAATGGTAAAGAGGACATAAAACCAAACAAGAAAAGGAAAAAGATCAGGTATTTTGCTTCCATCTAGATATAAACTCAGTTCTTTTTAGTTCTTTCTCTGGATGCACATATTTCTCTCCATCATGAGGCTTTTGGGATTGACTTATATCACTGCATTGCTGAGAAGAGTCCAGTCTATCAAAGTTGGTCATCACACATACGTTGTGTCTGTAATTGTGTACAAATTTCTCCTGGGTCTACTCTTCTCACTCAGCATCAGTTCATATAAGCCTCTCCAGGTAAATATGAAAACCATCTGCTCCTCGTTTCTTATAGCACAATAGTATTCCATAACGTGCATATACCACAACTTGTTCAGCCATTCCCCAATTGATGAGCACCCCCTTAATTCCCAGTTCTTTGCCACCACAAAAAGAGCTGCTATAAACATTTTTGTACATATGGGTCTTCCTCCCACTTCTATGATCTCTTTGAGATTTAACCCTAGGAGTGGTATTGCTAGGTCAAAGGATATGAAAGTAGTTATAGCCCTTTGGGCATAATTCCAGATTGCTCTCCAGAAAGGCTGGATCAGTTCACAACTCCACCAGCAATGCATTAGTGTTCCAATTTGCCCACATCCTCTCCAGCATTTGTCATTTTCCTGTTTTGTCATCTTAGCCAATCTGACTGGTGAGATGTGGTACCTCAGAGTTATTTTGATTTGCATTTCTCTAATCAATAGTGATTTAGAGCATTTCTTCATGTGCTTATAGATATCTTTCATTTCTTTCTCTGAAAACTGCCTGTTCATATCCTTTGACCATTTATCAATTGGGGAATGACTTGTATTCTTATAAATTTGACTCAGTTCTCTGTATATTTTAGAAAAAAGTCCTTTGTCATAGACATAGGTTGTAAAGATTCTTTCCCAATTTCCCACCTCCCTCTTAATCTTGGTTACATTGGCTTTGTTTATACAGAAGCTTTTCAATTTCATGGAGTCAAAATTAACCATTTTACATTTTATAATGTTCTCTAATTCTTGTTTAGTCATAAAGTCTTTCCCTCTCCACAAATCTGACAGGTAAACTATTCCTTGTTTTAGGGACTGCTTACAATATAAACCTTTATACCTAGATCATGCACTCATTTAGACTTGATTTTGGTATATGGTGTTAGGTAATGGTCTATGCCCAGTTTCTGCCATACTATATTCCAGTTTTCCCAGCAGTTTTTGTCAAATAGTGAGTTCTTATCCCAAAAACTAGGGTCTTGGGGTTTATCAAACAATAGATTACTATAGTCATTGACTTCTAAATCTCCTGTGCCTAATCTATTCCATTGATCCACTCCTCTATTCCTCAGCCAGTACCAAGTAGTTTTGATGATTGCTGCTTTATAATACAGATTGAAATCTGGTATAGC
The DNA here is from genome assembly GCF_028583685.1 of Petaurus breviceps papuanus. Lineage (NCBI taxonomy): Eukaryota > Metazoa > Chordata > Mammalia > Diprotodontia > Petauridae > Petaurus > Petaurus breviceps. Next base: position 13,116,504 of record NW_027185903.1, read on the forward strand.
TAGTCCACCTTCCCTAGCATTTCTTTCATTAATTCCCTTGATATTCTGGACCATTTATTCTTCCAAATGAATTTTGTTACTATTTTTCTAGCTCTATAAAGTAGTTTTTTGGTAAATTAATTGGTATGGCACTAAATATATAATTTAATTTAGGTAAAATTGTCATTTTTATTATATTAGCTCAACCTAGCCACGAGCAATTGATATTTTTCCAATTAGTTAGATCTGACTTTATTTGTGTGAAAAGTGTTTTGTAGTTGTGGTCATATAGGTCCTGGGTTCGTTTTGGCAAGTAGATTCCCAAATATTTTATAATGACTACAGTAACTTTAAATGGGATTTCTCTTTCTTTCTCTTGCTGTTGAATTTCATTCAAAATATATAGGAATGCGGAGGATTTATGTGGGTTTATTTTATATCCTGCAACTTTGTCAAATTTATTTATTGTCTAAGTAGTTTTTTACTTGATTCTCTATTGTTGATATGACCAATTATATTGATGGTTTTCCTAATATTAAAACATCCTTGCATTCCTGGAAGAAATCCTATCTGATCAAAGTATATTATTCTTGAGATAAGTTGCTATAGTCTTTTTGCTAGCATTTTATTTAGAATTTTTGCATCTACATTCATGAGGGAGATTGATCTACAATTTTCTTTCTCTGTTTTATCTCTTCCTGATTTAGGTATCAGTACCATATTTGTGTCATAAAAACAATTTGGTAGGACTCCTTCTTCACTAATTTTCCCAAATAGTTTGTAGAGTATTGGAATCAATTGTTCTCTAAATGTTTTATAGAATTCACTAGTAAATCCATCTGACCCTGGAGATTTTTTCCTAGGGAGTTGACTGATGGCTTGTTCAATTTCTTTTTCTGAGATGGGGTTATTTAAGTAATTTACTTCCTCTTCAGTTAATCTGAGCAACTTGTATTTTTGTAAATTTTCATCCATTTCCCTAAGATTGTCAAATTTATGTGCATAGAATTGGGAAAAATAATTCCTAATTATTGTTTTGATTTCCTCTTCATTGGAGGTAGATTCATCCTTTTCATTTATTTATTTTTTATAAAGCAATTGGGGTTAAGTAACTTGCTCAAGGTTACACGGCCAGGTGTTTCTGGGTGGGTGCTAAGTGTCTGAGCCCAGGATTGGATCTCCAGGTCATCCCAACACTGGAGCCGGTGCTCTTACTCGCTGTGCTACCTGGCTGCCCCATCCTTTTCATTTTTGATACTCATAATTTGGTTTTCTTCTTTCTTTCTTTTTATTGTATTGACTAAGGGTCTATCAATTTTGTTTGTTTTTTTCATACTCTTTTTTCAGCTCTTAGTTTTATTTATTAATTCAATAGTTTTCTTAATTTCAATTTCATTAATCTCTCCTTTGGTTTTCAATATTTCTAATTTAGTATTTAATTGGGGATTTTGAATTTGTTCTTTTTCTAGGTTTTTCAATTGCATGCCTAATTCATTGACCTCCCTTTTCTCTAATTTAATCATGTATGCACTCAGGGATATAAAACTTCCCCTAAGAAATGCCTTTAATGCATCCCACAAATTTTAGTATGTTGTCTCATTATCATCATTCTCTTGAACGAAATTACTGATTGTTTCTATAATTTCTTGTTTGATCCACTCATTCTTTAGGATTAAATTGTTTAATTTCCAATTAGTTTTCAGTCTGTCTTTCCATGGCCCTTTATTGCATATTATTTTTATTGTATCATGATCTGAGAAGGATGCATTTAATATTTCTGCCTTATTACATAGAATTGTGAGGTTTTTATGCCCTAGAACATGGTCAATTTTTGAGTATGTGCCATGAACCACTAGAAGAAAGTATATTCCTTTTTATCCCCATTCATTTTTCTCCAGAGATCTATCATACCTATCCTCTCTAAAATCCTGCTCACCCCTTTAACTTCTTTCTTGTTTATTTTGAGGTTAGATTTATCAAGTTCAGAGAGGGGGAGATTAAGGTCTCCCACTAGTATAGTTTTGCTATCTATTTCTTCCTCTAATTCTTTTACCTTCTCCTCTAGGAATTTGGATGCTATACTACCTGGTGCATATATGTTAAGTAATGATATTGCTTCATTCTCAATGGTGCCTTTTAAGAGGATATAGTTTCCTACCTTATCTCTTTTAATTAGGTCAATTTTTGCTTTTGCTTTATCTGAGATAAGGATTGCTACCCCTGCTTTTTTTTTTACTTTAGCTGAAGCATGATATATTTTACTCCAGCCTTTTACCTTTACCCTGTGTGTATCCCTCTGTTTCAGATGTGTTTCTTGTAAACAGCATATTGTAGGATTATCATTTCTAATCCATTCTGCTATCCATCTCCGTTTTATGGGAGAGTTCATTCCATTCACATTTACAGTTATGATTGTTATCTGTTTTTTTCCCTCCATCCTATTCCCGCCCCTGTTAATGTTCATATTATTCCCCCTTTCTCCCTTCCCCCCTTAATAGTTTTCCTTTTGACCACCGCCTCCCTCAGTATTCCCTTATCAGCCCCCCTCCATTTCTTCCCCTATCCCCTTACTTCTTTCCTCCCTACTAACCACCCCCCCCCTTTTGTAGTCCTTTCCCCCTCCTACTCCCTGTAGGATATTTTAATACTTAATGAAATATGTTATTTCTTCTTCGCACCAAGAGGGACAGGAACAAATCTCATGCGAAACTCCTCTCCCTCCCCTCTTTCCCTCTAAAATGATACTTTTTGCATTTCTCCTCCATGGAGTCCTAACTGGTTGTTATTTCCTCCTTGCATCAGAACCAATGAGGGAAAAGCTCATATGATTCCCATCTCCCTCCCTTATTTTCCTCTTCTATACAGTTTTTGTGCCTCTTTGTGTGGCATAATTTACCCTTTTCCACTTCATTCATTTCCTTTCTTCCATTGCAGTCCCTTTGTAGCCCTTAATAAGATTTTTTTAATGGCCATTTTGTGTATTTTATACTCATACCCTCTACTTGTCTATAACCAGTTTGCTCTTATCAAATAGCAGGGGGTGTGTGTGTGTTTTCCTTGTTTACCTTTCTACATCACTGTTGCATCTCGCAATTGGAGGTTGAATTTTCCATTGAGTTCTGGCTTTTTTATCAAGAAGGTCTGGAACTCTGTTATATTGCTGAATGACCATCTCTCTGCCTGGAAGAATATGCTCAGACTCGCTGGGTATGTGATCCTTGGTTGTAACCCGAGCTCTTTTGCCTTCCGGAAAATTGTATTCTACTGTCTCCAATCTTTCAGTGTAGATGCTGCCAAATCCTGTGCGATCCTCACTGTGGCCCCTCAATATTTGAATTGTTTCTTTCTGGCCACTTGAAGTATTGTCTCTTTTATCTGGTAGTTCTGGAGTTTGGCCACAACATTTCGAGGACTTTTCAGTTTGGGATCTCTTTCAGCAGGTGTCCTGTGGATTCTCTCTATTTCTATTTTACCCCCAGGTTCTAGTATCCCAAGGCAATTTTCCTTAACAAGCTCTTGGAGAATGTTGTCCAGGCTCATTTTTTCATCATGACTTTCTGGTAGGCCTATGATTCTCAGATTATCTCTCCTGGATCTGTTTTCCAGGTCAGTTATTTTTTGAGGTATTTTACTTCTTTTTCTAATTTTTCATTCTTGTTGTTTTGTTTAACTAATTCGTTGTTCCTCATAGAGTTATTTGTTTCCATTTGGTTGATTCTAGGTTTTAGCAAATAATTTTCCTTGGTTAATTTTTGGAGCTCCTTTTCCATATCATACACTTTTCTTTTTAGAGAGATGTTTTCTTCATTATAATGTTTTTCTAATTCTGATATTTTGGTTTTGAGAGAATTATTCATTTTGTCTTCTGTCTCTCTCATTCAGTTTTCAAAGTTCCTTTTGATCTCATCTAGGAGAGCCTTATGTGCTTGGGACCCATTCCCTGTTGATGTTTCAGCTGTGGGTGTGGAGTCCACATTGTCTCCCTCTGAGTTTGGTTCCTACCTCTGAGGATAGTAGGACTCCAGAGTCTTTGTCTTTGTAGTCTGCTTTCTACCCATTTTGAGGCAGGGCCCTAGGCATGCCCTTCCTCTAGGGACCCCAAGCCTTTACTGTAGAGCGTTTTTCCCTGAGGCAAGAGTTACTATATTTTCAGGGTCAGAGGCGGGGTTTGGAGCAGGTGAGGTTCACTCTGTCATCCTGGTCTTTGGAGGTCCTGATAGGGGCTTTTTTTTTAAATTTCTGGGCTATGAAGTCATATCCCCAGGAGTATTTGCTGTCCAGGACAGGGGCCCCTGTATTTGCTTCTTACCTTGCTCTTTCCAGTCCTAGCCCTTTGGTGATACTTGTCCTCTGAGTTGATCAGGCCCCTTATGGGCCTGCCTCTGCATCTTGGAAATGAGAAATCTTAAACAATAATGTCACCATTTAGTTATTAAATACTGTACAGAACTGTTTTCATTATTTTGACTCAGATGAGTCTCTTCTGATTATTTTAACCGAAGAGAATTGCTTGAATGGACTTCTCACTTGGCTCAGAACAGATATATGAGCTATTCCCAGAAAGAAATAGTGGAGGATGGGGGAAATAATAACAAGAGCTCACCTTCATATAGTGTCCCCATCCTCACATCAGACACAAGAGACAGAGAAGTTAAGTGTAGAATGAAAGGTGGGGAGCTGACAAATTTGCAGCATATCTATGTGTGACAGTGCTTGAACAGTTTGTGTGTTACTTTGACACCAGCAAGACCCTATATTTAAATCACAGAAAAGTGGTGAAATGGAAACTTTTTGTCACACCAGTGCCATCACTGCCATGATTCTAAGTCCAAGTCCAATGAATTTCTTCCTTTTTTTTCTTTCCTCCCTCCCTCCTCTTCCTTTCATTCCTTTTCCTACCTTCCTTCCTTTTCCTTCTTTCCTTCCTTCCTTCCTTCCTTCCTTCCTTCCTTCCTTCCTTCCTTCTTTCCTTCCTTCCTTCCTTCCTTCCTTCCTTCCTTCCTTCCTTCCTTCCTTCCTTCCTTCCTTCCTTCCTTCCTTTTTCTTCCTTGCTTTATTCTTTCCTTTCTTTCTCTTCTTCCTCTTCCTTATTCTTTTTCTAGGTGGGTAGGAAATCTTTATTATTTTTTTAAAAATCACTTTCATTTCCCAATAACATTACCTCCTCAATAAAATCCTCCCTGTATCAAAAAATACAGTTAATCAAATTGACACATTGACTATTTTTGACAGTGTATGGTTCATTTCACATCTGTAGTCTACCACATTCCTACTGAGAGAAAGATATATTCAGTCATCAGTCATTTGGAACCACGATTGGTCTAATTTCATTGATCTAAATTCTGATGTCTTTTAGTGTTCAATACCTCTTCCATTGCACCATGCTGCCTTTCTACATTAGAGGTTATCACATGACTACTGGTGGACCACTAAATGCCTAACACTTTTTTTTTTCCAGCAGCATGAGCTGATGATTCTCTTTTAATGGATCCCTATTTGTTCTGTACTCTAAATCTGTGGTGGTGACTTACTCAAATGATTTAAATTTAATTAGACTTTTTGGTAATATGAATTGCTGATTTTTTTCCTCCTGTAGCATACAATCTGTTACAAACAGGGGTAAGGGTTTATGTGTAGAAAAGAACATTATGTTGAGACACCTACCTGTCCCCTCAGAGTTGCCTTCAGTCTTACCTATACTAGCCCAGAAATTTAATTCAGGTTTGTTTGAAGCAGAATTGACCTTCCACGTTGTCCAATTCTAATACCCCCAGTTTTTTTCCCATGGAGATTACTACCTTAAAACTTCTCTGATGATTATTAGCTGTATTTTCTTATATTCAAAATGAGCATATCAATATTTATGCTATAAATCTCATGTAATTGTTGTGAGAAAAGTGCTTTATAATCTTTACAGGGTTATTTCTGTGAATTATTATACTACTATTATTACTACTACTAATTTATATACTCTCTAGAGTTTCAGGCCCAAATTCTGCTAACATAAATTTAAGAGCCCACTTTAAACATAACAACCTCTCGTCTCACCATCCTCCCCTCTCCCCTTTCAAATCCCACAACAACCTTTTAGGCCCAGAGGGAAGGATATAAACTTAAAACTCCTCTGTCTCCTACCCCCTAATTTGTTGAAGGGAATTTATAAGGAGGTATCATGTTAAAAGAAAACTGCTCAAGACATTAGGAACCTGTGTTCAAATCCAAACTCTGCTTAGCTAATAGCTATATGACCTGGGGCAAGTCATTCAATCTCTCTGGGTTTGGGTTAATTTGTGAGTGAAATATAGTTGTCTGACTAGATAATTCCTAATATGTTTGCATTCTGACATTCTACATCTGACATGATACCTTGTTTAAAGTGAATAAGGTAAGGGAGCTTGACATGCCTAATGCTGAAATCATACAACTGAAAGATACCAGAAAAACAAAGTCACTCCTTAGGGTTAGTGGCAATGGCCACCTTTGTCAAATAAACAATCTTCTTATTCGTACACTACCCTCTCTCTAAGTCCATAATAGTTCTCTCTACTACCCTGACTATTACACCTACTAAAAAATGGCATCCTTCCCTTTGCATCCCACATACCCGACACTTTGGTCCTTAGAGTGGGGGAAAAGGAAAGAGAAGAAGAGATTGAAAAATTAGGAATGCTGTGGTAGATAAAATATTGAGACCAATATTTTGTCTCTAACCTGAGAGGTTTGGGATCTACTTTAAACATCTTTAACTTAGCTTAATAACACTTGTGGATGTGATATATTTGAAATTATCTAAGCTCTTCTCGAATCCATTTGTAATACTAGCTTACATAGATTTTTGTTGGAGGAAACCTTGTATTTGAATGAATTCAGCACTTGAAGGAACTGGAATTCAGAGAGAAACAGAGACGTAGAGACAAAGATGGGGTAGAGAGAGAGAGAGAAGGAGGGAAGGAAGGAAAGGAAGGAAGGAGGGAGGGAGAGAGGGGGAGAGAGAAAGAGAGAATCTTTGCTAGTAACATAGAACTCAAAACATATAACTCATTTATAACTTAGCAGAAAGTCTTTGGGAATTGTAGTTGCTGAAAAATTCATCACCCTGAAGCTAATACAGTGATGAGCCTTTCTGAATTTAGCCAACTTGTTCCTCAGTCAACAGACATACTACCAACATTGGCCCATATTTGGAGCCTTTCCAGCTTGGTAGGACATACCAGAGCTTATATTATATAGATCTTATATTTATTTATCTGCGCATATGCTGTATCCCTTTTGTAGAATAAGTTTTATGTTGCCAGGATCTAGCACAATAAATGCTTATTGATAGATTGAAAAATATCCTTTGACTATCTATTGGAGAATAGTTCTTGGTCTTATGTATACATGTAAATTACCTTGATACCACATTACTTCTTAAAGTGCAAATGTCCTTTTCAACATCCCAACAAATGGTTATCTAGCTTCTTCTTGAATATACTCATTGATCAGTAATTCACTCTCTCCTATGGCAGCCAGTGCTACTTTATATAGCTTTAATTCTTCTCCATCCTATTTCTCTCTAGACATAAATAATGCCATCTCTATGTGACAAGGCTCAAACATACCTGAAGACAGTGCCTTCCCCTTCTAAGGGTGCCTTTTTTCTACTTTGTATATATCTTGTATGTACCAATGAGATACACGTAGTCTCTTCCATGTGAATGTGAGTTACTTGAGGACAAGGACAGCTTTTTTGCCTTTTCTTTGTACCCATAGTACTTGGTGGCATATAGACAGTTGGCCTCAAATCCAGGAAGATCTGGGACTAAGTTCCAGTTTTGACACATCCTGGCTGTGTGTCTCTAGGAAAGTCATTTAACTGCTCAGAGCTTTTGGCAGTTCTCTATGGTACAGATAAGAGGCTGATCTGAATTGGTAGGAGTTTCCATACATACATCTACATCTCCATACCAACGAAATCATAGATACAGCCCCTATCCTTATTTCCCAGTGCTTAGCACAGTGCCTGTTGTATATAGTAATCACTTTAATGCTTATTTACTGATTATCAATTAATGGGTAATAATAATAATTAACATTTATGTAGTGCTTTAGTATGTGCCAGGGATTGTGCTAAAACACTTTACACTTATATTCTCATATGATCCTTACAACAACCCTGGAAGGTAGGTGCTATTACTACCCCTGTTTTACAGACTATAGTAGGCAGACCTGGAGAGGTTAAGTGACTTGCCCAGGTCACACAGCTAATTATTGTCTGAGGCTGGATTTGAATGCAGGTTTTCCTGATTTCTGACCCAGTACTTTATCCACTGTACCATCTAGCTGCGATTATAGTCACATGAAGCTTCTTCTGCACCAAAGTGCCAAATTTTTTAACTAGTTCTCATATGATCTTCATATTTGTTTCTTTGTTCTATTGCCCTACATTAGCCGGGCTCTCTCCATGGAGATCATATGGCTCAGCATCACAAAGCTAGGTTTCAAGTCTTCATGTTGCTTTTCAGCATGGATTCCACTAGACTAGGGTCTTTTTGTCTTTGTTCTTCAGGTTCACTCTTTTTAATTAAAAAAATTTTTATTTATTCTGAACTTAAGAAATAAAACAAGCATTTCCATAACATAGTAGAATAGAAAAAAAAGATTATTGTATGTGAAACTACAAATCTATCATGTATAACTCATTATTCCTTTTAAATAATATCATGTAACTTTCTCTTTTTCCTCCTTTTTTTCTTCCCTCCCCCCTTGCCTGCCCTAGAGATGCCTACCATTAGGAATGAATATGTATGTGTGTGTGTGTGTGTGTGTGTGTGTGTGTGTGTATATATATATATACACATATACACACACACACACACACACACACAAATATATATGTAAAGCCATTTTATACATAGCTCTATTCATCAATTCTTTTTCTGGATGTACACAGTTCTTCCTTCATAAGACCTTTATGGTTAATTTGGATATTGTAATGTAATGCCAAGGAAAGACAACCTCCCAAGGTTCAGAATACCAGTATAGGTGCTCTCCATTTTATTCAGTGACAAACCAAGAACAGAGAACATCAAAACATGACATCATTCCAAATACAGCATTTACTAAGCGTGATTAAATAATCTCCAAGTACTACCCCACCCCAGGACCTTCCAATCATTCAATCAATTACAAAGTCCCTGTTCTAAATACTTCTCTACCCCTAGGCTATACCTTCATTTGGTCCACCACAAAACCCCTCTTCTCAAATGGAGATTAGTTTCCAAACATAAGTAAAGTACCTTCATTTGTCAATCACAGAGCACAATAAGGTCAAAAGTTCCCCACCCCTGGATCACAATTGAATCTACCCCAGAGTTACATCAAGTTTAAACACAGCACTTAATACCCAAATGGAGGTCTTTTCTTCATCTTGACACAAGGCAAGTTCTCAGCAATCTTAGTTCCTGGGGAGACAAGGCTTAGCATGGCCATAAGATACATTGCCAGTCCCTTCATGAATTCATCCTCTGTCTGTAGAACAGTCCTAGAACCCCTGAACACATTAGCAAAACCCTCTCCTAGGATTTCTGTAAACATGCAACAAGAAAATCCTTCTTCAGGGCTTCTGAACCAACAGAAAGGTTCCCAGACCCCTGCAACAACAGCACTGTCCTTCACCAGTGGACAGTATTCATTCTGTCTGCAGGACAGTCTCCAGACCCCTGCAACAACAGCACTGTCCTTCACCAGTGGACAGTATTCACTCTCTGTCTGCAGGACAGTCTCAGGGCTTCTTGGCCAAAAGCCAGGGTTCCAGGACTTCTTCAACAACAGGACTGTCTTTCACCAGTGGACAAATCTGGCAAAACAACATCAAAACAGACAAAGTACCAGCAAAACAGCCATGTCTCCTCAGTCCTTGGCAGCTCAGGGGGCAGGTCCCAAAAGTCCAGGGCAATTCAAAGCGGCCACCAGCAATTCTCTTAGTCTCTCTCTCTCCACGAGGTGCTGCTTCCAAAAAAGATCTTCCGCCTCTCTCTTGTCTCTCCAAATCTACATCACCAGCTCCTCCCAGTTCAGGACTTTCTTTTCACATCAACAAGTCCATCCCACAGGTGGGATTAACAAGCTCTGGGTTTTCACACAATCAATTTGAAAACCAAGCCTAATACAGGGGAATCTCCACATTCCATTATTATCACAGATATTTATAATAGTGAAAATGACTTAGTCACTCAAAGCTGTTTTAAAAAAAAAATATTGTTGTTACTGTATACAATGTTCTCTGCTCATCTTGTTCTTCATTATTTCATGCAAGTCTATCCATGTTTTTCTAAGATCATCAAACTTATCATTTCTTATAGCAAATATCCATCACAATCATATACTACAACTTGTTCAGCCATTCCCCAACTCATGGGCACTTCTGCATTTTCTAGTTCTTTGTTACTACAAAGAAAGCTGTTATAAATATTTTAAAACATATAGATTCTTTTCCTTTTTTCCCTAATCATCTTTGGGAGTAGACCTGTTAGTGGTATTGCTGGGTCAAAAGGTATAGGCAATGTAATAACTCTTCGAGCATAATTCCAGATTGTTCTCCAAAATGGTTGAATCAGTTCACATTTCCACCAACAATGAATGTGTCCCATTTTTTTCATCCCTTTCAACATTTGTCACTTTTCCCTTCAGTCATCTTGGCCAATCTGATAGGTGTACTATTGTTCTCCTTGGTGCACTTTCTATCAAGTTTCACTTACCAGGAGTAAGAAAAGTCTGTGCTGGCCACCACTGGGCTATCTGGTTGGTGGAGTGCTTAGTCCAGAGAGGGAAAGGGTGAAGCAGTTACTCACCAGAGGAAGACACCAGAGGGTCCAGACGTGGAACTTGAAAGTGAGAGAAGAGTGTCTTCAAAGATGGGAACATTGGGTTCAACTATAAATCAGTTGATGGTGGTGTCTTGTGGACTTTCTATTCTATTCCAAAATACCTTTACTCCAGAGTTTGAGATATACTATATATCTACATCTACATCTCTCCACCTGTATTGCTGTTTCCATCTTTATTTTTCTATCATCATCTATATCTCAAAGAGTTCAGACATAAAAAAGGGAGAATATATATGGAACACTAGCTAGTGGGGATGGATTGATCAAGTGAGGAATTTTTGAACACAGGAGAAACTTAGTCATGTTTGTACACAATAGAGAAGAACCAGTAGATAAGGAGAGATTGAAGGTAAGTGAGAGGATGGGGATGATGGAAGAGATAATCTGCTGGAGAAGACAGGATGGAATAAGATCACTGGTGAACACAGAGGGGTTTACCTTGGCAAGAAAGGAAGTGTTTGTGGCAGAAGATATCTGGGTGATGTGGAATTGGGAGGAAGGGAGAGGAGCAGCTCTCAGAGAATAGCCTCAATACATTGGTAGGTGTGGTGGGTGTAATTCAAGAAAGAATCTTAAAAAAAGAGAGAGGAGAGGAAGAAATTGGGAGTGAAGCAGAGGTGTGAAGATGAGATCAAATGAAATACTATCCATAAAGAGCTTAGCACAAAGCCTGGCACATAATAGGTGCTTAATAAATGCACTGGTGTATTCCAGTCTTTTATCTAGTTGGCACTGGAAAAACATTTGTTGAATTAAATTTGGGTGATAAGTTAAGAGCTGTAAGGGTCCTTAGAGTTAATCTAGTCTAGCTAATCTATTTTATAGATTAAGAAAAAGGAGGCCAGAAAGGTTATCCAAGGTCATATACATATAGAGTAAATGGTAGAGTTGGTATTGAACAGATATTCTTATGTCAATTCTAGGGTGTGTTTTCCGCCCCCATTGACCATCCCTTTAAAAAAAACAGACTGTCTAATGAAGGGTATACTATAGACCTAAGAGGCCTCTCTTTTTCCCTTCCCTTTTTCCCTTCTCCTGCCTCCCTTCCCTTTAGACCATAGCTGTTTCCTCTACAGCCATCCAAAACCTTCCCTTTCTGTGTGTGCTCCTATGAAGCCTCCTTTTAGTCCTTAGAGAAGGTTAAGGGAGAGAAAGAATGTTAATACTAGATGGCATTAAAAATAAATACTAAGATGTTATTCACTGACTGCTTCATAAATGATTATCTATACTTAGCCCACTGGCTTTTTCTATGCCATGCAACATGAGATGATATGTGGTGGAAAACTGGTTTATTTTGGATCTTACTTGAATTTTTAGTAAGTATTATAGGGAAGGCATTAATTTTCTTGACTGAATGTTGGTTTGTGGTAACTTTACTTAAAAATTAAAGGACACTGAAAGGACATCCATATAATTCTTTAGATACTAAAGAGCACTTCTAGTACAAGGGTTCTTAACCTGGATAGTGTTGAGGTACCCTACCTGGGAGTCTGTAGAGATATATGAGAGGATCTGAAAAGGTTGTGAAGCATTCTGAATGAAAAACAGAGGACTTTATATTTGATTCTGGAAGTAATAGGGAATCACTGGAGTTTACTGAATAGGGGGCGTTATGGTAAGACCTGAACTTTTGGAAGATCACTTTGCCAGCTGAATGGAGGATAGATTAGAATAGGAAGAGACTTGTGTCAGGTAGATCAACCAACAGAATATTGCAACAATCTAGGCATGAGGAGATGAGGATATACACTAGGCTGGTAGTAGAATCAGAAGAGAGAAGGAGTGTACAAGAGATATTATGAAGGCAAAATAGGGAAGGTATATATTATATTCATATATATTCATAAAATATGAAGGTAAAAAAAGATATTTAGGGTGAGAGAGAGTGAAGATTCAAAGATGATACCTAAGTTATGAGCTTGGAGGACTGGGAGGCTGGTGGTACCCTTGACAGTAAGAGGAAAGTCCTAAGGAATAAAAATAATGAGCTCAGTTTTGGATATGTTGACAGATATCTAATAGGCAGTTAGAGATGTGAGACCAGTTAGCAGAGAAGTTAGGGCTGGATAGATAGATTTGAGAATTATCAGTATATACATGATAATTAAAATCTTGGGAGTTAATAAGAGTGAAATAGTATAGATGCCAAAAATTTTTGGCATTTTTTTCCACCAAGTGAAATAGTATAGATGCCAAAAAAGAGCTTAGTACAGCTCTAGGGGACATCTATGGTTATTGGGCATGGCCTGCATGAAGATTCAACAAAAGAGACTGACAAGGAATAGTCAGACATGGTAGGAGGAGAACCAGGAGAGAACAGTGTCATGAAAACTTAGAGAGAAGAGGGCGTCAAGGAGAAGAGGGTGACCCATAGTGTCAAAGGCTATAAGGAGATCATGAAGATAAAGACTGAAAAAAGGCTGTTGGTCATTTTGGAGAGAGTAGTTTCAGTTGAATGATGAAGCATGAAGCCAGACTATAGAGGGTTAAGAAGAGAGGGAATGGAAAAGAATTGAGGACAGGGATTATAGATGGCTTACTCAATGAGTTTAGACAGAAAAAATAAGATACATGAAACACTAGCTAGTGGGGATAGATGGATCAAGTGAGGTTTTCTTTTTTTTTGGGGGGGGGAACAGGAGAGGCAATAGGGAAGAAACAATAGATAAGGAGAGATTGAAGGTAAGTGAGAGGATAGGGAAGATGGAGGGGACAATCTGCTGCATACGACGGGATGGAATGAGATCACTGGTGCATCTTGAGGGGCTTGCCTTGGCAAAAAAGGCTGTTTCTTCCTGTGGGATAGGTGAAGGAAGAGATTGTGGTAGAAGAGATCTAGGTGATGGGGAAATAAGAGGAGGGGAAAAGGGGGAGCTCTCTGTGAAAAGCCTCAGTGTATTGGTAGATGTAGTGGGTGTGTTTTCAAGAAAGATCTTTAAAAGAGAGAGGGGAGAGGAAGAAACTTAGAGTCCAGTAGAGGTGTGAAGATGAGATCAAATGAAATACTATCCATAAAGACCTTAGCAAAGAGCTTGGCACATAGTAGAAACCTAATCAATGCTTGTTCCTTTCCCTGGTACTCGCCATGGGGTTGAAGAAATGTGTAGTTATAGAATCACTTATTTAGATGAGGAAGAAACTTTACAGACCATCCAGGTCAGTCCTCTCATTTTCCATATGAGGCTCAGAGAGGCTGAGTAACTTGCCCAGAGTCACACAGACATAAGCAGCAGAGCCAGTGTCTGAACCTAAGGTCCTCTGACTCCAAGCCCAGTGCTCTTTTCCTGTAACACCCTGTATCTTCATCAGTAACGTACTTAAAAGGAATAACCCCTTTGATATTTTAACTTGAAAGTGTCTGATATAAACAACAGCTACTAAAACAAAACACACCAATGTATCATTGTAAGTGATACTGGTTCTGGCTGCTCTCACCATTAAGGGAGACACTTGTGCAATTCCTGGGTAGGAGGGGAAATGTGGATGCCATTCAATGGTCTGACCTCTGGCTATTTTCCCCAAGGACTAAAAGGAGGTTTCACAGGAATACACACAGAAAAGGAGAACTGGATTACTGCAGAAGGAATAGCTTTGGGCAAAAGGGCAAAGGGGCAGGAGAAGAAAAAAAAAGGAAAGGAGAGACCTCTTAGGTCTGTATCATACACTTCATAGTCTTTTTTTTTAAAGGGGTGTATGTGGTAGGGGGTGAGTGGGGAACAGCCTAGATTTGACATCAGAAGACCTGGTTCAATCTCACCTCTTCCATTTACTCTGTGTTGTGTGTGTGTGTGATCTTGAGTAACCCTTCTGGGCCTCCTTTCCTTAATCTGTACATTGTATTGGCTAGACTAGATAAACTCTGAGGACCTTTCCAGCTCTTAACTTGTGATCTAAATTTAATTCAACATATTTTTTCTAGTGCCAACTAGATGATGCAAGGCTAAAATGCTTTACAGTTTTTCCTTATTTCCTGAACCACACTGTAAGCTCTTAGGAGTTTGGGATAGTGTCTTATGCCTACCTTACAGGGTTGTAGTCGAGAAAGAGATCTGTAAATCTTCAAGTGCAAATACAAATATTAGTATTATTGTACTTTTGTAATTGTGCAGAGCCAGGCATATTAGGCACCCCAGAATACCCAGAAGAGCCCAATAAATACTTGTTGATGACCAGAATTTGAATCTAAGCTTCTAGTACTTACTAGTCATGTGACCTTGGACAAGCCACCTAACCTTTCTCAGCCTCAGTTTCCTCATCTGTAAAATGGGGATAATAGCACCTACTTGGCATCTGGAGTTGAAGTGAAGTGATCACTGGTCCTGGAGTCTGGGCAAGTCACTTAAGTTCTGGATGCATCAGCTTCCTCAACCATAAAAAAGAAATAATAGCACCTATCTTACAGGGTTGATGTAAGGATCAAATGAGATAGTTTTTGTAAAGTGTTATCACATTATCTAGAACATAGTAGATCTTTAATAAATCAATCCTTCCTTCCTTCCTTTTTTCCCTGTGAGGATCAAATGAGATATCATACAGTGCTTTAAAGCTGTAAAATGGTTATTATATTTTTATATAATTATATATTATAATATTTATAATTATTATTATTACTACATATTCAGGTCTACACCTGCTCTGAAACTTAGGAGTGCTGCCCTGATCCCTGACAGGTTGCAAGGATCCTAACAGCTGGGTGGTATAGTGGATAGAGCCATAGGCAATAGATAGAGTCCGGAAAACCTGAATTCAAACATGACCTCAGGTATTAGCTCAGATGCTAACTTGTTTGCCCCGGTTTTCTCATCTGTAAAATTAGGACAGTAATAGTATCTACCTCCCAGGTTGATGTGAAGCTCAAGGGAGATACTATTTTTAAATGCTGAACAGGGTGCCTGCCACACAATAGCTATCTATTGTATATTGGTAGATGTAGTGGGTGCGTTTCAAGGAAGAGCTTTAGAAGACAGAGGGGAGAGGAAGAAATTGAGAGGTACTATATAAATGAGAGCTATCATCATCATTAACGAGAATGTTTGTAAGGCTCTTTACGACCTCAAAGCGCTACATTTCAGTTATTATTAATGGGACTATTACTGAGCCTGAACAGGGCCAAGCATCCTTGCCTATCGGGGCATACGTGTACAACTAGTCTCACAGCAGACTTCCCGGCCGGGCACCGGACCACTTCAGGCTTTGGCCCGGCTGAGGCACGCCGGCACCCTCCTGGCCTTTTTTCTGGGCCGTCGCTGCCTTCTGATAGGGTCAGGATTAGGGTGGGGCTGGAAACGGCTTTCTATTGGTGGAGAGGAGAGGGCGGGGGAGAGGCGTGCCCTGGTGTTTCCGCCCTTCCGCTCCTGTTCCAGTCTCGAGAAGCGCGGTGGGCGGCAAGGGGTGGGGAGGGAGAGGTAGTATGTGGCGGGCCGGGCCTTGACCTCCGCTAGGCTTCGGTCCAAGCTTTTCTCTCTCCTCCCCTCCCCATCTCAGGCGCTCCCGGCCCTCCCCTACCACGCAGATCAGGTGATCCTCGTTGGTCGCCGCCCCTGCCGCGTGACGGGCTCACGCCGGGCGCCCCTTCCGAGCCTCGGGGTGTCATGGCGGCCGTCAGGGAGGGCTGGAGTGTGGCCCGCCTGGTGGGAGGACGCGGGGATCGGGCCCTGGCTCGCCTCCTGCCGCTCCGCGATGCGGCCGGCGGAGACGGTGAGAGGCAGGGGCGGGGAGAGGAGCCGGAGAAGGGAATTGAAGCTTGGGGGAGCCCAAGGACGGCTGGGCCTGGTCGAGGGGGGCGAGGGCTCGTCAATGGTCAGTGAAGGAAACCCAGCGGAGGTCGTAGCACTGTCTCCGACTGGCCGTGTGACCTTGGGCGAGTCACTTACCGTTCTGGGCCGCAAAGGAAGGGTTTGGTCTAGATCAGGGGTTCTTAACCTGGGGCCCACGCACTGTACCTGGACTTGAATGAGAAAAAATTGCAGTATAATAGGTTTCTCCTGTAAGTGTGTATATGCAAAATACACAGATTTTGAGAATCCATCTCAAATATGAACACTATTTGTGCCCTGCCTGGGGTAGAGCCTTCCAAGCTCGCATTGATCTAATCGGCCACAGCCCCAGGGACTGTACCCCGACTCTAACATCGTGATGTCATTTTGAACCTCTTCCAGCACAACATCAACCATATATCTGTCTGTCCACACATAACACATGTATGCATATGCACACACATAATTTATAAATGTTTACTATTATACAAATTTCCTATATGTAATTTTTGTGTACATTCTATATAATAAAATTTATGTAAAATATTTATCTATGTAAATGTACATACATTTATGTATGCATATTTATATAGATAGGGCAGCTGGGTGGCACAATCCTGGGCCTGAAGTCATGAAGACTCATTTTCCTGAATTCAAACCTGACCTCAAACACAAGCTGTGTGATCCTGGGCAAGTCATTTAACCCTGTTTTCCTCAGTTTCCTCATCTGTAAAACATGCTGGAGAAGGAAATGGCAAACCACTCCGGATCTTTGCCAAGAAAACTCCAGATGGGGTCCTGAAGAGTTGGACACAACTGAAAGTATTCAACAACAACAATATGTGTGTGTATGTATGTATACACACATACTATAATTTTGTGCATTTAAAAACATTCTGTAAAGGGGTCCCTAGGTTTTACCAGACTGCTATTGGGGTCCATGACACCAAAACTGCCTAGAATCCCTGATCTAGAAGATTTCCAATATGCCTTCTCAGATCTAAGATTCTATGTACCCATCCAATCCACAAGTCTTTAAATGGGAGTGCTTCTGGACCAAATGAATTGTAGATTGAGCTGGAAAAGACTTTAGAGATTGAATTAAACGCCTTCATTTACTGGGGGTGTTTCTCAATCCTCAATGCAGTGTCTTGCATGATAAGCTCTTCATAAATGCTGACTAATTCACTGCAGTAGGTACCAAATAAATGTTTAATTGTTGAATTCAATAACAAGTCAATATCTGGCATCAATAAGAACAGTTTAGTTTTGCTATTGTAGTCTCAGTAATATTTTTTCAAAGCTGGAAAACATTGAAAGAAAGCAGGAAAAAAGGAACTTTTAAATTTTATTATAGGAAGGCTGCAAAGTATTTGTTTCAGCTGATCTTATGTTTATGCTTAACATTTCTAACTTTAAATACAAGTTTTAATTATTTGTCACAGTTTGGTTTTGTATACTTTTCCCATATAATTCTAGATTTTTTACTTGAATTTATGAAAGTTTATCCAAATTTCAGTACTAAATTGTTTTTATTCTGAATTGTTACACATTTATGTATTATGTCAGCTTGTGTTGATATATTTCATATTGTATTCTATATTTGCAAAAGTTTTTCTATTTCCAACTTTTAATCACACAATGCATATTTCAAAGATGTCAAAATGTGTAATAAAGGAAATCATTAATCAACTTTATGTCCAGGAACCACACTGGCTGCTGGACTTATTCTTGCCTTTTCCCCATCACTCATCATTTACTGTGAGATGCTTATATTATCTGTTACATTTCATTCCTGGGAACCTTGGATGAATGGACAGGGATATACAGAATAGGAAGAAAACGCACAAAGTAAGGGAAGGAGTATTAAGTTAGGGAAAGAAAAGAAAAATTAAGAGTAGAATGGAGGAAAAATATACCTATATTGGGAGCAGCATACAAAGGCAGTTCACTAATTTGTTTCTCTTAGACTTTGATGGAAGGAGAAATGCTTACACTAAAATTGGAAAAGAGGTTGATAAAAATGTCGTGTGTGTGTGTCTGTCTCCTAAGAAAATCTGGAAATTCAGTAAGACTTTTTATTTGATCATTTATGGCCTGGCAGAAGGTGGTTTAAGTTTTTGGTTTTTTTTTTAAAGCAATTGGGGTTAAGTAACTTGCTCAAGGTTACACGGCCAGTTATTATTTCTGGGTGTGGTGCTGAGTATCTGAGCCCGGATTTGATCCAGGTCATCCCGACACTGGAGCTGGTGCTCTTACTCGCTGAGCCACCTGGCCGCCCCTAAGCAATTGGGGTTAAGTAACTTGCTCAAGGTTACAAGGCCAGGTGTTTCTGGGTGGGTGCTAAGTGTCTGAGCCCGGGATTCGATCTCCAGGTGTTCTCAACACTGGAGCCGGTGTTCTTACTCGCTGTGCTACCTGGCCGCCCCAGATGGTTTAAGTTTTAAAAGAAAATTAATACTTTTAAATCGAAACCTTCAAATGTATATAATTATTTCTATGCTATTGAACATTTGACTGATTATTAAACATTTTAAAATGGGACAATACTATTAAAAATTGTAGAAACAACACCAGGCCTACAAGAAAAAGCCATGTTTGGAATGTGCTCAGTATTTTACTACCGATATTAGTTTTAAGGTATGTGGTGGAACTGGTGGTAGAGAAGATTATTACTATTAGAGAAGATAAAGTACAAAACAATACTTTTGGGAGAATAAAGGGAGATAATTGGCAGTGTGTGGTTTTTTTTATTGTTTTGGCAAAGATACTAAATAACCATTGTACTAATTTCTTTTTAACAGATATATTTTTAATTCGGGCTTCTGCTTCTCTTGAGAAATTAAAAGTCCTTTGTAAAGAAGATGAAGAAAATGTGAATCCTTCAGTTCTTATAAAGCTTTACACACAGGTAGATTAATTTATTGAAAAAAACTTCTTTCGTAGAAAGCGTGTGTGTGTGTGTGTGTGTGTGTGTGTTTGATGAAGCTAGTTAATTGGTCAAAATTTAATGTTTCATTTAACTTGTCAAAGTGCTCTTTTCATGTGGAGATAGTTTGTTAAGTAGTTACTAGGGAAAGTGGGGATTAATGTGGGAAATAAACAAAAGGATAACTTATAGCATTTTATGCTGATATAATTCAAAAACCATGTTTGAGTAGGGAGAGAGGGAGGTTGGAGAAAGCTTTGTCCCAAAAAACCACCCCAAGTATAGGACCAGACCTCACTTCCTTGTTAAAGAAACTCCAGTAATATACAAAGTCCTCTGTTTGGTATTTAAAGCCTTTCACATTTTGACTCCACCTTAATGTTTTAGATATATCTATATTATTCTCCTCACATAATTTTTCTTCCAACTAAAGTGGCCTCTATTTGCTGTCCCTTGTACATTCCATTCCATCTTACACTTTGCCCATGTTACTGGAGTGTTCTTCCTGATTTCTTTATCTATTTAAGTCTCTGAGACCTTTTCTGATCCATCAGTCAATCAGCAGTCATTTATTATCACCTAATTATGTGCCAGACGTTGGGCTGGGGTGGGGGGGGAAGGGGTTAGAGAATGCCTCACAGTAAATGAAACAGTTCTACTTGCAGGGGGCTTGTGTTTTTATTTGAGTAGACAACAAAGACATTTATGTAATAAGTATATAAAGAGAAGAAATACAAAGTTTATTCAAGAAAATTTGAAAGGGAAGGCACTGACTGTTAAGATCAGGAAAGGCTTCATGTAGAAGATGTGTAAGGGAAGGAAGAAAGAATTCTGTGAGGAAGCGATGTGGAGGAAGTGCACTTCAGGCACCGAGATGGAAGGTTGTTGGCACTGTTCCTGCCCAAATTACTTTTTATTTATTTTTTATCCTTAAAATAATACTTCACCTTCCCACCTACCTGGGTTGTGAGGATCAAATGAGATGTTTGCAAGAGATTAACATAAGGCATGCTAACTGCTACCTTCTAATCTGACCTTTTAACTTTACAAATGAGGAAATGAATATTTAGTGCTTAAGTAATTTGATCAAGGGCACCTTAGCAGTCATCTAGTACCAAACCCCTAATTTTAAAAATGAGGGAATTGAGACCCCAAGAGAAGTGACTTGCTGAAGATTTTATGTAAAATCGTGTCTTTTTGACAAAGAAGGAAACCGTAGTAGGGTGCTTAGAGATCCAATCAACCACCTTTCTCATGCAGGAATACCCTCTATAATATTACTGACAAATGGTTGGCTCCCCATAATTTCCACTCAGTGGTCTATTTCTGGAGCTACATAGATGGTTTTTATCTTTTCCATGTGACAGCTTTTCAATATTAAGATACCTGTCATATCCCATGCTCTGTCTTGGTCTAAAGACATCAGTTAATCCTCATCTGATATGGTTTTGACTCCCCTCACTGTTTAGTAACAATCACTTTTTAAGTATAAGGTACTGAGCTGGGTACTAAAAGAGCAGAGATGAACAATATAATAATTCTCTGCTTTTGAAGAGTTTATATTCTATTGGAAGGATATGATGTGTCCTCAAACAAATATAATGCAAGGTAGGTTATGATATTTGTAGGAAGAGGGAAGGAGAGATCCAGACAAATTGCTCCAAGAAAATTTGACAGGGGAGAGGACATTTTCAGTTAAAGGAATAACCCTCCTTTTTGGATGAACTGCCAGGATTTTAAAGGGTGAAAGTGAAGTGGCATACTTGGCAGCCTGTGGTAATGCCCAGAGTCTGGAGACAACTTGTCAGATTTAAGGAAAAGTAGTATTCCAGTTTTGTTGGAAAGTTAGTAATCTGAAATAAGACTGGAGAGGTAATTTGAAGCCAGATACTAGAAGGCCTTAAATGTTAGGCTAAGGAAGTTAGGTAATAAGAGCTAATGAATTAGTTTAATAAGAGAGTGACATGTATTGGGATTTTTAGTATTAGAAAGATTATTTTGGCATCTGTGTTAAAGAAAGGTTAAAGCTGTGGGATGACACCTGGAAGCAACAAAAAAAGGAGATGCTTTAAAGGGCCCAGATGACAAGTATGAGGACCTAAAATAGGGTGGTGGTTTTGTGATTAGAGAAAAGAATACAGATGGGAGAGCTGTGGAGATAGAAGTGACACGGCTTAACAGGTGATGAGGTTTAATGAGGTAGAGAAGGCCCAAGATGTCTTGGGTTTTAAGCTTCAGGGTAGTGGTGGTGTCAGCAACAGAAATAGAGAACATTTAGTTTGGAACATTGAATGGTTGGAAATTGATACATGCTGTATGGGTAGCAGTCATGCTATTTGGGAGTATTGTTTAATTGTCTTCAAGGAATATATTTTATAGTGTTTATTGAGAAGTGACTATTGTGTCAAAAGAATGTGTGTTGATTTTTTTTTAAAGGAAGAGAGCCCAGCACAGAATCCTTGGGGGAACACTTGTGTTTGGGCAAAGGTGGGAGATAATGAACCAGTAAAGGGAGATCAAGAAGGAATAGTTAGATGAAATGAGGCCCATAGAAGTCAAGGGAAAGAAAGAGTATCTAGGATTTGGGAGTATTCAGGGAGGTCAAATGCTACATGAGGGTCAAGGAGGGTAAAACTTGAGCAAAGGCCATTGCTTTTGCATTTATGAAGTCACCAGTTTTCTTTTGGTAGCAGTTTTAGTAAAGTGGAAGCCTGATTGCAAGGGATTGAGGAATCAATGGGTAGTGAGAAAGTGTACACGGTTCTCTTCTGTGTATGCATAAACAGGAAGATATACAGTAATTAACTAAATATAAGTATTTATTTCAGTTTTAATTGAAAATATTTTTTCTTTTAAGGAACTAAAACAACCACAGATTAAATGTTTTAGTAAAGACCTTACTGGCCAAATCTTGACTAAGCTTTAGAACTTTACATATCTCCTTCTTACATTCACATCCTTTACTGAAAAGGAGAGCGGCAGAGATAGAAAAAAAAGAGAAGAGGAAGATTAAAAGACTAGTCGGACCTAATCTTCTAAGGTTCCTTGCAGTGCTAAGTCACGGATCCTATGAAAAGTGAGACCAGAGGACGAAGAGATTACAGCAGATAATCAATGAATGCAGAATTACAGTTTTCAAAGATTTATTTAGAGAACCACAACCAAAAACAGAGAACCATTACCTAAGAAACTTAATCAGTCTTGATGTACAAAGGCACACACAGACATTTATTCATTTCCTTTTTTTTAGATTGCAGAGTTTATTTATTCATACAAAATTAGGAGTATCATTAACATTTGCCTCAAGAGCATAAAGACCAAGGATCTTTATTCCTACTAAAACAGGACAGGGCTTGCCCTTGTCTCAAGGTAGAACCTAGATGCATGCTTCTAAACTAAGCCAGACTTACCTACCACTAGGTCAAGACTACCAACAAGGCCTCATCCCAGTCACTGTACTTGGGATGAAGGCAGATAACCTCATATTGATCTAGGTGGAACCAGTAAATCCTGGAAAGGGGAAACTTCTCAGCTGACAGATCAACACACGTGAAGGACTTTTTAGGGTTATGGGAATCATTCAGAGCTCAGCAGTTCCAGGCAGCCTGCTCGAAACAGAGGTAGCATCTGGAGATAAGGAAGCTAATGGGGGGAAGTGGAAGAGAAGGGAACAACTTCTTTATTATACAACAAATAACCAGAAATCCAAAATAGGCACTAAAAACCTCCTCCCTCAGCAACTTCTAAAGCAGCATGAAGATACCTCCCAGGCTTGGCTGGGGCAGCAGGTGCCTCTAATTTAGAGGGCTACCTCCTCCTCACTGCCTCCTTCTCACTTCAGCCAGAGAAGAAGCTAGTGGTGCTGCTCAGAACTTGCTTCTCCTTCTCCCCTGGGGCCTTGTATTCCTGGGAGGGAGCTTCTGGACCAATCTCTAGAGGAACAGGGGAAGGACTCTGCTTTTTATTTTTGTGACCAATAGCACCTGGCTCGTATCATATATCTCTTGAAGTACCTTGCTATTAGAAGTAGCACAGACGGGTTTGAAGAAGCTCAGTCCTGGGGTCACTTCTGTGGGAACCTCTAGCTTGAAGAGGACTTCAGAGTCCTGTATATTTTCTGTACTGCTGAATGTAGCCACTTGCTGTTCCTGGTTCCTGCATGGTACAGGAGCTCCCTTGCATGCTCTTCTTGGAACCTTTGATTTTTTTGGCTTCCACTCATCATCATCATCATCATTATCAGCTTTACTCCTAGGGGCCTCTGTGTTAGATTTTAGATCCTCAACTTCCATGGTTGGTATCAGGACACTTATTCATTTCTTAATACCTTCTTATGCAGTTTAGAATTGTGGATGAACCTGCAAGGTGGGGCCATCTCTAGTCTACCACTGGAAAGGTTAGATGTTGAAATGTTGAAGAGCTTAGAGTAAAATCTTCTTTGGTAACTTTCAGGTATTACTTTATGCTGCTTACATTTACATGGGTCCTATTCTTCATTAGAATATATGTACATGGATGTAGGGACTGCTTGAGTTCATATCTTTCCCAGTGCAGTCAGTACTTAAACATGATAGGAACAGAATTTCTCAGGAGAGTCAGAAGGGGCTCACAATGCTGCTTCAGGGGAAAAATATTTGTGTTTTCTCTTTATTATAGCTCTGCATAATACCTTAGTTCCATTTGTCTCTGTTTCAGTTTCTCCTCATAGTTACCAACTCATATTGTGTATCTCACATTTAGAAAAGTCATCCCTTTGGGTTTGAACACCTTATTTAAATACCTTCTCACCCCTTCCCCCTTTTTTCCAGGCTATATTGGACATGACATATTTTGAAGAGAATAAGCTGGTAGATGAAGATTTTCCAGAAGACACTTCTTTACAGAAAGTAAAGGACTTAATCACTATTCTTACAGAACCAGAAGTTTTAGTTAAAGACAGTAATCTGCATCCAAGAGTGAGTACAGAGCTACTATGGATCACATTGGAACATGGATAATCCTAAAATTTTATTATTCTTACCCATATGTGTATCCTATCTTGAGTAATGGTTAAATAGGAAGACCATATCAAATCTCAAATTATACTGCAAAGCAATATTTATCTAAATGATTTGGTAATAATTAAAATCTAAAGAGGTTGGTTAGCAGAGCAGGTGAGGTACACAACATGCAAAAGCAAACAGAGTAGCAGAGTGTAGGACCCAGTTATTGGGGTAAGAATTTATTATTTGACAAAAATTACTGGGAAAACTGGAAATCAGTCTGGCAGAAATTAGGTCTGAATTAATAGTTCACTCCAAGATAAGGCCAAATTAATACATGACTTAGACAAAAAAGTGTTAACATAAGGAATTAGAGTAACAAGTAAGAAACTACTTTTCTGATATAGAGATAGGAAAAGTTCATTACTCACCCTAAAAAGGATAGAGAAAATTATAGAATCTAAAATTGTTGATTCTGATTACATAAAATTAAAGCCTTTTTATACAGATAAAACCAGTACAATTAAAGTTAGAAGGAGAACAAATAATGGGAAAAAATTTTTGTAGCAAGTTGTTCTGATAAAGGTATCCTATCCAAGTTATGTAAAGAACTGATTGGAATTTGTAAGACTACGAGCCATTCCCTAATAGATCAATGGTCAATGGATATGAGCCGGCAATTTTCAAAGGAAGAAATCCAGGCTATCAAAAAACCATATGAAAAATGCTCCAAATCATTAATAACTAAAGAAATGAACATTATAACAACTCTGAAATTGTACCTCACTCCCATCAAATTGACAAAGATGATAAAGTAGGAGAATGATAAATATTGGAAGGTATAGGAATATACAGACACACTACTACACTGTTGATGGAGCTGTGAATCGCTCTAACCATTTTTGAAAGAAATTTGAAATTGCCTAAAGAGTCACTATAGTTTACCCTTTAACCCAGCAACACTACTAGTAGGCCAATACCTCAAAGAGATCTAAGGAGGAAAAGGACCCATATGTAAAAAATATTTATAGCCACTCTTTTTGTAATAGCAGTAAACTGGAAACTAAGGGGTTGACTACCTAATGGGGGATAGCTAAACAAAATATGATATATGAATGTAATTGAAATTTATTAATAAGCCATTAGATATAGAGAACTGGGTAGTGTCAGAGGAACTGGCAATAATAACATAGGGAGTATTTAGATTCTGCTTTAAGGTTCTCAAAGGATACATTTATTACATATATTATCTCATTCCTAATAAAAACCTTGAAAGTTATGGGCTATTAATATCCTTATTTTACAGATGAGGAAACTGAGATTTAGAGAGGATAGGTGACTTGCCCAGAGTCACACAGCTATACAATATCTGAGGTAGGGTTTGAACTCAGGGGCTTCCTGACTCCAGGTTAAGAACTTTGTCCTCTGTGTCACCTAGTTGCCACATAGAAGACTGCTATGAATTGGGAGAGAGTGAAGTGAGCAGAACTAGGAGAACCATTTATACAGTGACAATGAAATGATAAAAACAACATGAAATAAAAAAAGTATCAGTGCAATGACAAAGCAGTAGTCCAGAAGACCAAAGCTGAAACACTATGCCCATCTCCTGCCAGAGACATGATGGCTTTAAAATATGAAGTGAGGCATGTATTTTTGGACATGGCCAATGTTTGGCTTGAATATGTATTAGTGAATACATAGGGATTTTATTTTTACTTATTTTTATTATTGGGGGGGATGGTAATGAGGAGAGAAAATAAAGGTTTGTTAACTGGAAAAAATATTAAAGTTAAATTAAAAAAACTCTAAAATGCTAAGAAAAAAAGAATAGAAGAAAGTTGTAACCTGATTACACAAGTTCCTCATTTTTATATTTTACACATTTTAGAATATTAATATAATAAAAATCCATTAGAACAATCTTAATTTTTAAAACCATGAGTATCTACTTTTTTGCAAAATTCAGTATTCTTTATTTTCTCACAAAGAATGTTAATTAGTGGTTTCCTTTTCAATACTACTTTATTTGAATGTCTTTTTATAGCTAATATAGAAGTGTCAGGGCTTTCTTAAATCTTGAACAAAATTAATCTGTTAAAAAAAACACAAATTCATATAACTGTAAGTCAGGGGGTAACATTCTAATCACATCACAAAAGGATTGTTCATAATAGATTCTTTTAAACAGCAAGACTTTGTATTTCAGAAAATCATTAGGAAATCATACATCTAAAGCTAAAAAGGAGTTCAAGAGACTTTCAAGAGCAACCCTCATTTTATACAAAAGGAAATACCTGGAATGGTGAAGGGGCTTGTCCAAGGTCACACAGCTAGTGTCTGAGGCTGAATTTGAACCCATGTCTTCCTGATGCTAAGTCCAGTGCTGTATCCACTAAACTATACTGCTTCTCAAGTTTCATTTAAAATTGATTTCATATGTTAAAAAAAATTGTATTCAGGTTTTTTTGGGTCACATGTTATTTCATGTTTGTTTCATTACTTTATTTAGTGGAACTAGAATAATTATACCATGGTAATATACCATATTTTAGGCAAAAGACGAGTTCCTGAAAAGTTCAGTATAATTAATGACACACAAGTGTATTTTAAATTCCTAAGGAGGTTTCTCCAACTGCATTGCACTCAATTGGCATTCTGTTCTTTGTAAATAACAATTCTGTAAAAAAAAAAAGTGCTTATGCTAATGATATTTTCCCAATTAATATTTCATAGGTAAAGGGAAACAAGACATAGGTATGGAAAAAGACTCTTTAAACTAAAATCTACTATCCTACTTTTAGATCAGGGATAATACATTCTCCCAGACCTTTTACACCAGAATTTATAGGTTTTCTCAACATATTTCAACCCCAAAGTATTTCATTGGCAAATTGGTTTGGAAAAAACCTTCCCTAGGGAAACTTACTGTTAATATTTTAGTAAGAAAAGTTCTTCTTTAAAGTGAATGAGTACTCCCTATTTTACCATTGCATAAAATGAATTTTTTTGCATGTTTAATCTTATGAGATACAAGTGTTGATTTATAACTCAGTTGATAATTTTTTTAAATTTGTAAGCCATGTGAAAATTAAAATTTCTTCAGTAATGTTCTGCTTTCAGCACTCTGATATACTTGAGACAGAACTACTAGAATGCCTTTATTGGAGAAGAGGAGCCCTACTCTATATGTATTGCCATACTGTGACAGCAAGGGAAGAATGGCAGTCAGCAAAGACAGATGTGCTTAAAAAGGTATCTGTCATTATGGATATGTTGTGTGGCGTTGATTGTCGGTTTCAAGAACACTTCTTTTTTCTCAGTTATAAGTAAAATTTATCAATCTTTATGCTATATTTGATCAGGCCAAAACATGTTTGGTTAATTAACTTAATCCACTTTTATAGTCCTGTTTATTGGTTCTAACAGAAGAAAAGAAGCATGCTTGTCCTGCAACAATTAAGATTCAGATCAGCAATGAGAAATAATTTTCTGACATTTAAATATTGACATTGTTTTTTATGGAGGTTGTAAAATATTCCCCTTGAAATGCAAAGTAAATATTTTTTAGTCTAGATTGGTCATATATGGAGAGGGAAGGATAATGAGAGAACTTTATTTGGTGACTTCAGTGTCTCTTTCAACCCTAGAATTGTGTGGTTTTGCTTATTTAAGGAATGTGCCAAGTATTGGGTCAAATCTTGCCATTGTGAACAAACCCATTTCCTGGGTAATTATTGCTTCATTAATATTCATGTAACTGTTATGTGTA
The DNA here is from genome assembly GCF_028583685.1 of Petaurus breviceps papuanus. Lineage (NCBI taxonomy): Eukaryota > Metazoa > Chordata > Mammalia > Diprotodontia > Petauridae > Petaurus > Petaurus breviceps. The sequence continues at coordinate 13,144,793 of NW_027185903.1, forward strand.
TTTAGAAACAGTTATCTGGAAAGGATCTGACCTAGTCATAAATTCAGGAAGTCCATAAGTACAAAGTTTGTTGATTCAACAGAACTCAATCTTGCTGGGTGTAGCCTTTTTGTTGATAGAGGAATTAACTTTTTTTTTCAGTAATTGCCAAAGGCTATTTTTCTGTTATTTTATCACAGACATTTTGAGCAATGACAAAATTACATTATGCCATTAAAATGAGCATGAATCAAAGTTAATATCAAAACTTTTAGTGACTTTGCATATAACATACAGTTCTCTGCTTTTCTTCAGTGCCTCATTGATGGAATCAGTTACTTGCTAAAGATGTTTAATTTCCGATGCCCTCTTCAACTAAATGAAGATATTTCTTTTCAAGACATAGACACAGCTAAGTTACTTAGTGAAGGTAACCTGAACTTTATGTGTTTATTTAAAATTTTAAAGTTCTGCAGATATTACATTTTTGGATTTCACTGTGAACCAGATATATAAAGTTAGGCTTAGATGTGAGATGTGAAAATTATTTTTTTTTCTTAGAATTTAGTTGAAGATGAGAGACTTCTCTTAATGTGAGAAATCTGTGCAATTATAAATTGGTCTCTTAAATTGTGAGAACTAGATATTTGGATCAGAAGTATGGGATTTTCCATTAAAGAAGGGAAAATAGGATAAATTGGATACCTTTTACACTGACTTTAATAAGTGATTTTTATAATAATGATAGCTCACACGTATCTAGAACTTTACAGTTTTCAAAGTGTTGCCCTCATAACAGTTTGGTAAAGTACCTGGTACTGGCTACATCCTTGTTTTATAGATGAGGAAACTGAGGCTAAGCATTCAACATTAGTTCTTAAAATGTTACTCTACAGATATTGAAATTGGAATAATCTTTAATAAATTGTGTCTTTCAAACTATTGGTAATTTTCTTCAAAGCATAACAAGTTTTTATAACCAGACTTTATTGTCCTCCATTTCAAGTCAGTGATTATTCCTTGATATATCATTGAATAAAAATAGATTTTCATATTTTCAGATTATTTCATTTGTCTTTATTACATCCTGTGATGTTCTCTAAGATCAGAAATCTTAAAGAGATCTTTACCTTTAACTACCTAACAATTAACTGAGAAAGCTAATGACAGTACTTTTTCAAAAGGATTTTACTCCTTTTTACAGAAAAGTTGTAGCTCAAACACTTAGTAGATGTATGACTAGCACAAATCATTTAACTTCCATGTTAAGTGAGAATATCTAGCCTGTTTATTTTAAGGTAAAGTAAGATATCCTATTTACTGTACTTTAGTTCCCTTTGCCTCTAGTACAATCTTCTTAAGTGCCTCATCGATGCATGGAAGTGTCCTTAACTTTTCAAAGGTTCTACCATCAGTGTGCTAGAGAATCAGTCTGTTACCAGAGAAGCCTATTAGGAGGTTCCTCATTTTTGACCACAACTTGTGGCTGTTGACTGCTTAGCCCTGGGGAGGATATAGTCTGTGTTTCAATGATGAAGTCATGAATCTTTCAAATATTCTACCTCCAAATAGTTAATTCAGTTTATAGGACCTACATCTTTATTCCACCTCAGCTACCTGTATGGATGATCATACTTTAGAGGTCACTACCTCTCCCAGGCTGTGCCATTTTCTTGTTCCTGAACTCTGAAAATTCCCCTCAGACCACAGCCCCCTAACCTTCCATCTTCATTTGGCTCCCTCTTCATAAGCTTGTTCTTCAGCCTTACTTCAACCTCTAGTCTCAGTGCAATTCCCTTTTCTCTTTGTCTATCACCTCTCTTCACCTTCTTGATCCTATACCTAACAGGTTAACTTTGTACTATGTTACTCTACTGTGGCACCCTCTAATGCCTGTTCGTTACTTGTCAGTTTGAAATCCACAGTAATCTCTACCATCTATCTTCCACCTGAATGCTACAGAAGGAAGTCACTCTAATCTCCGTCGGGTCCTATGTGCTTCATAGAGATCTTTTAATTCTTTCCTGACGGGCTCTCTATCGTTCCCCTCTAGTGACTATTCTAAACCTATTACTCAGAAACTTCTTTCTCATCCCATTCATAAGAATCTTGCTTCCCATCCATTACCATCTCTGTAATCTCTCCTATTTTAATCCCTCAACATCTCTTTTTGCTTTAGTCTCTTAGGAAGAAGTGGTCCTTTTGGCCAAGGCTCTCTTTTTCACTTGATCATATCTCTTGCCTCTAGGTGACTGCCCAATCAATCATTCCTTATTTCACCTTCAGTCTCTCCATCTCTACTGGCTCCTTCTCTGCCCCTACAAACATTGCCTTCCTGACATGTACTTCTTCCTATCTTTCTTCCTTTAAGGTGCCACTCCTTCTATGAGGCCTTTGTCAGTCCCCTCAGTTATCAGTGTTCTCTCTGCTCAAATGACCATTTATTATTCATCTCTGTGTATGTTGTATCCTTTTAATAAACTATAACCTGAGAGCAGAGACTAATTTGCTTTTGTCTTATACCCCTAGTGCCTTTCATTGTGCTTTGTACATAGTTGGTACTTATTTAAATGTTTACTGAATTGTTTTTACTACATTTCATCTCATAATTCATCAAACTTTTATTATTAATAACAATTTTGTTCTTGAAAACTATCTAAATTCAGTGATTGGGATATTCTGGTTAATTAGAAACTTGTTTTTGTTTCATCAACCTTAGCTGAAAACATTTCTAAAATGGTTTAATGCCTTTTACTGTTATAATCAATAAAGTATATTGGACATGGCAAAAACATTTTTTCTTATTGAAAATCTTGAAATGCATCTAAGTCATGACTTTTAACACTTGTGAATTGCATAATGTGTTGCAGAAGGAAGATGTATGACTTTGAGCTAAACTTTGTATATTTTGGAAATTTTATAAAAATATGTAGCTCTTTTGGGGCAGCTAGGTGGTGCAGTGAATAGAGCACTGGCCCTGGAGTCAGGAGGATCTGAGTTCAAATGCAGCCTTGGACACTTAGCACAAAAACTAGCTGTGTGACCTCGGGCAAGTCACTTAACCCTAATTGTCCCTCCAAAAAGCAAAAAAAAATAATATGTAGCAGTTGGTTGTATATACCTTTTCCAAAAATAAACTATAGAGAAAAGAATGGCATTTAGCTGACTGTTTTGATTGATCAAGTTGTGGTTATTTGAAGTTTTGTTGGACATGGGAAGAACTAAAAATAATAGAAGTTATTACAGAAAGTTTTAAGGAAATATTAAAAAATTTAATTATGTAATTATAATCTCAACCTAATGATTTTTCTAGGTGTGTTCAGTGACACGCATTTGCTGGCCATGATGTACAGTGGAGAAATGTGTTATTGGGGACTAAAGTATTGTGTAAATGAAGAGCCAGAAAATTGTGACATAGACACTAATGGACCTGGGACAAGCATCATTTCACTCAAAGATTCCTTGGATTTTCGAGAAATAGGAGAAAAGATTTTAAGAAAGTATGTATCTATTTGTGAAGGACCCCTGAAAGGACAGTCATGGAATACAACAAATGCGAAGAAAATACTAGACTTCTTCCAACATTGCCATCACTAGTACATTCTCACCTTTGCTAATTTTTTCCTTTTTTACTACAAAAAGATACTTTTTTCAAGAACTCTGGAAAATAAAAGACTTGCTGATGCTGAACTAATGTAATTTTAGCTCACATTATACAATGTAGTATGGTTTATAGATTTTCTTCATCTGTTTAGCTATCAACATCATTTTATTTTTTAAAAAATTTTAAACTTCTGAAATAACATCTCAAATGACAATCTGATTATGTATGTTAATTGTTAAATATTTTCTAACTTTTAAAGCAGAATTTAGTGTACTCTGAATTTGAATGAGAGAGCCTTCAAATACCTCATGGCTAAGAATCTGATAGTATCTTATTTAGCTGTTTGAGGATATAATAAGTTTTCTGTCTTCTCCCTCCTATCCCTCTTCACCAAAATCTGCTTCTTCCATTCTTCTGCAGTTGTGTTAAGGTTATCGCCATCTTCCCAGTTGCTCAGGTTCATAACCTTAAAGGCCATTCTTTATTTTTCCCTCACCCCCTGCTAGTGTATGGGTTGATGGAGGAGGAGGAGCGCCTCTGGTGTGAGGGCTTGCCAAGCCCTTTTCAGGGATGTTCATCCACCTTTGGTGTCTACCTATCACCCAGCTCTCGCCTGTGGAGCCAAGAAGCGGTAGCGTGTGTGGTGGCCACACCCCAGTAAAACCATCGAGGAAGAAGGGTAACGGGTCTCAAACCCATTGGCCTGTTGGTGAGTTAAAGGGATGTCTATCCCAAGCATGTGAACCCCATGCAGAGTGGGCAATGAGAACAATTTGAAGGCAGCTGAAGGCAGGTGCTATGGGGCGCTTAGAGCAGGCTTGCACAACATAACAACCCTTGGGGTGTATGTTGTGCAGGCCTATTTTGCATCCTCTACATTTTTTGTGGGCTGCCTGAAATCTTCTAGCAGGCTGTGAGTAGCATGTGGCCATATGTTGTGCCAAGTAGTCAAATGCATTCCAGGCCATCTCCAGTCATCCTGACTTTTTTTTTTTTTGCCATTGAACTTCATTGACTGGAATGAGGCTGACAACTTTATGTAACTCTGGCTCATTTAAATCCATACCATACAGGAATCAAGACACTATCCTGTGATGTCAGTGATCCTCTGAAAACGAAGGGTGAACACCACCACCAGTTTCCAAGTCTTAGTGATTCTGTGTCTACAACATATTTCACATTCATCTTTCCACTTCCTTGATACACTGTGCTCCAACCAAACTAGTCTGTTGACTGTTCACAAACTTATTTATGTTCATGTCCCCCTAAAGTATTCTCACAAACTTACTGATGTTCCATGTTCTAATGTACTTTCTTAGCTTTAAAAAAAATTTTTTCATTCCAAACTTGACAAATGTCAATGACATTTTCATATACAAAGAACAGAAAACAACACTGCATATGAAATCAAATCTTTATGTCCCGCTTGTTTCCTTTTATAAAGCATATGATATATTCAAATAGTTAAAAATCTATCTTGCTTATTGTGTTTCCTTTTGAACCTTTATCTTTTCTGTGCCTTCTCTTCAGTACTTCATTGATACTTTCATTTCTTTTTTTTTGCCATCACTATAACTAACTTCCCCTCTCCCCTAAATGTAAATATAAATTCCCCAAAATAAAAAACTCTTTTTTGTAACAAGCATAGTCAATCAAAAGAGATACACACATGCTATGTTGAAAAATATATGTGTATGGATTGATTGCTACCTTTAGTTCTTCACTTTTTTCGTTAGGAATTGGGAAGCATGCTTCATTACCATACTCTGGAGTCATGGTTAGTTATTGTGAGGCTCAGAGTTCTTAAGTCTTTCTAAGCTGTTTTGCTTTATGATATTATAGTAATATAAATTGTTCTGGTTCTGCTCACTTCATTATATAGCAGTTCATATAGGCCTTCTTGATTTCTCTTAACCAATTATTTTTTGTCATCTTCTTTGGTACAATTCTATTCCTATACCAGAATTTACGGATACCCCTTTAGATTCCATTTCTTTACTACAACAAAAAGTGCTCATATAAATATTTTTGTACATGTGTACTGTTTTTAATGTCTCTGTGGCATATGACTAGTAATGATAACACTGGGTCAAAGGAAGTTTAATTGGGGTGTAATTCCAAACTGCATTCAGAATCTGTCGCAGGACTTCCATACAAGTTGCCTTTGTACCCAGGCCACCTTCTAGAAGCCTCCTTTTCCTCCAGGGGTCAGTTCAGGAGACATTGTTTGCATAAAACCTGTGTTAGTTTTATCTCTCTTCCATCCTCCTTGGTTTTTAATGCTCTTACCTTCCTTGGTTTATAGGTACATGTATTAGCATTGTACAGTTCCAAGGGAATATAAGTTTGCAGGCAGGAACTGTTTTTTTTTTTTTGTCCTTTTATCCCCAGTACTTAATATAGTGCCTTGCACATAATAGATATTTGATAAGTGTTCATTGATTTGGATTTTGAGATTTTGTTCATCTTTTTTAGTGAACTTTACCATCCTTATTATGGTGAGAACTCATAGATTGTTTTGATTATAGGATATAATTGTAAAAATGTATGTTATGATAGTAGCCACTTTAAACAGGTTTAAATCTTAGCACTGCCACTGATTAACTATGACCTCTTGGGCAAGTTATTTAATTTTTCTGAGCCTGTTTTCATGTCCATAAAATGAGGATGATACTACTTGACCTGCCTATCTCATAGGTCAGTTGTGGAGTGAAATAATCTAAGTAAAAGTTTGATGTATCTATAAGAAGGCATTATTGTAAAAAACAATTGTCATTTTATAATAATAAAAAGAGTTTTTTTTTAAACATTCTGAGTACATGAGAAATGTGTAGTTTAGTAAAGGAAACATTAAAGGCAGAATCAAGATGTTCATTTTCTCATTAATTAGCTTGTATGTGACAGAACTTTTAACAGGTTTTTATTTTCTACTTTCTTACTAATGAGAGGCAGCAGAATTGGACATGTTCCCAGATCACACATGCCAGACAAGAGGAGGACCCTGAACTCCCAATCTGTATGAAGGCACTGTGGGACTATTTCGGGAATCTCCTCTGTCATGCTCATTGCATGTTATTAACTAGGGCAGGGCTTCTTAAACTTTTTCCACTCCTGACCCCTTTTTGAGTTTTGGCAGCATTTGTTGGCATTGCATGACCTGATGGCATGCTCAGTGCAAAGTGTGCATACTTTGTGTTTGGAACCAAGGCTGCAGTGAACTTTCCAGATGCAGCATGGGCAAGTGCTGCCAGAAACACCTTGGATTCATTACACCTTTGATTTTTAATTAATTTTTGGTTGATGCACATTCAGAAACCTTTAATTGTTGCCAAATTTCTCATAACTTCATATGGGGTCGAGACCCAGAGTTAAAAGATTGATGGGGACTTTTGGAAATGTGGGACTGTGACTATGAGGGACTTTATGGTACATTCACACCTTATGTAAGCTGAGAACTCCTGTGTGATGTAAATGCAGTGAATGTGATGAGGGATGGCTCCCAATAGGTTCAGCAGGAACTCTGATCTTTATCTTAAGACCAGAAAACCTGTGATTCAGTCTGGAAAGAATTCAGCCCAGGCTGACTTGGAGTCAGAGTTATAAGAGTTTATTGTACGCTTTACAGCAGGCAAGGGTCCTTAGGCTGTACAGTGGGCAAGAGTCCTTTTGGGAACCTGCAACCTTAAATCGGTAGAATTAAGATTTTTATAGGGTAATCCATAGTAGAACCCATGCTGATTGTGCTAACTAGGTGATTAAGGGTGGGATTAGGGAGGAGTTAAGGTGGGGCCAGTGTTTAAAGGAACATGCATTTTTAATGTCACCTTGAAGGTTTTTTGCCTATGATTCACTGGGAAAAAGCCCAAGGGGGGAGGGGGGACTACTTGGAGGTGTGGTTTTAGGCTTGAAACATCACTAAGTCAAGGAGCGGTCAAGGGCTGATGGACAAGTGCCTAATCTGCCACCCATCAGTGTCATGTTTGACAAGATTGATGTCTGGGAACCAAGGCTCTTAAGGAGTTAACTCAAAGATAGAGTCCTGAAGGATTCATTGAGGCAGCCAAGGAGTCAACCTAGAGATAGGGTATGAAAGGATTTATGGGTGCAGCAGGACACTATACAAAGGGGAGATAATAGTTGCCTAATCTGGAATGTTTATAGATACTTTAGTGAAGGATTCATAAGAATAGCTTGTTATTGTTCCAAGCTGAGATAAACAATTCATGAGTTGTTGCTGGGCAGAGTTAATGCTCTGAGCCTGGGGGATGGGGGAGGGTAGTGTGATTTTACAGACTGATGTTACAAAGTGGCATTACAAATTGATGTTACAAATATAGATCCCAAGAACCCCATCAAATGGGTGTCTTTGCCTCCATCCTCTCTATTTAATCCATATTCCCTATCACTACCAAATTCACATTCCTAAAGCACATATATATCACTCTACTACCCAAGAAGGTCAACTTGTCATCTTCCTGTTGCCCTTAGGATAAAATGCAAACTTCTCTATTTGGCATTTAAAACCCTTTAGTCTTGTCTTCCCAGTCTTGGTGCACATCATGCTCTACACATTCTACCTACTTTCTAATCAAAATAACTTAGCTGCTGTCCTCTGCATATAAAACTTTAAGACCCATCTCAGTGTCTTTGCATAAGCTTCTCTCCCTCCCATGCCTATAAATATGCCCTCATTTCTGCCTTGGAGAATCTTTAGCTTCCTTCAAGGCCCTACTCAAGTTTCATCTCCTGTAAGGGCCTATCTTGATTTCCCAATTCCTAGTGCCTGTCAAAAACAATATTGTGTTTACTTTGTATATATTTATTTAAGTATATACATATGTTGTTTCCTCCTCCCTGCTTTCACCCCCACCTCCAGTATAATGTCAACTCACTGAAGACAGGTACTGTTTGTTTTTTGTCTATGTATTCCCAATACCTAGCACAGTTGTATGTATGTGGTAGGCACTTAAATGAATGCTTATAGAATGAATAAATGAGTTGCTATTTGGGATTTCGGAGGCAGTCTCCATTCAGATTCGTTTATTGAATGCTTTGCTTTGTACCATACACAGAGTTTGGTGATATGCCTACAATTGTATACCATTATTAATTCTGAAGCATCAAGAATAAATTAACAATGACTTTATCTGCTTGGAATTTGGCACAGTTTATAAGTATTTTACTTTTAGAACTCTGATAGAACATAAATATCAGGAGGCCAGGGACATTTTTCCTTTTTTTTTTTTTTTTGTATGCCTTGTTCCTAGCCCTGTACCTGGCTTGGAGGTACTAAATAAAATGCTTGTTAAATTAATGATTGATTGATCTAAATTTATACCTTGCTTTGTTTTCATTCAGTAGTATTTCTAGTTCTCCCACTGAAAAAATTGTGTCTTTGGGGCAAATTATATCAGTTAACTTCTAGGTTTTCAGTTTCTACAAATGCAGAAAGTATTGAACTAGTTTGATCTCTGGTTCTAAAGTTGGAAGCTCCTATAAGTCTTTTAAATATTCTGCATGAGAAAAGCACCATGATTTTTGTTAAAATTACTTGTTTTTCATGATTCACTGTCATCCTCCTGCTAAGCCACCCTTCCTTCCTCATCTATTTTCCTTACTGGACCTTTAAGCTGGGAGAGGGATGTGGGCTATTCAAATTGGTGGGAGCTTGCCATATCTGGATGACCCCAAGCCACCCAACCATACTTCATCTGCCTTCTCTCTCCCTACCTACTTATAATCTGCTTTGGGCACAATAATTAAAATAATATGAAGCACCTATTATATTTCCAGACACTGTGTTAGGCCCTGGAGATTAGGAGTACCAAGAATGAAGTCATCTTTACTAACAATAGACTTATATTCTAATGGGGGAGATATGTGATAGCAAGCACCCCAGCATACCCAGGATGGCCTGCTAGCACAGGTTGTTTTGATTTGCTTTTCTAAAGGAAAGGTAGCTTTAAAGGGGATAACGCTCTTACTTTAATTAACAAATAGAAAATACAAGCAGAGAAATTAGCACAGAGATTCAACAGACAGGGCTCCTACTATTTGAACAAAGTAATATAGCCCCCTACATATACCACCTGATCAGGAGAGCACAAACATTTGAGTAGTGGGGCAGTTAAGGGGGGAAGAGGGTATCTTAACAAATGACTATGCAGAATCCTATTCAGGGAATCAAAAGGTCCTCATAAGCAAACCCCCAAAACAAAATGTTAAGTTCCTAGAATAAATAACAAAGACTCGGCCCCTGATTGTTGTGACTCAGCACAGCTGTGAATTATCAGGGTTCAAAGGAGATTAATCTTTCAGATGTTTACAATTTAGCCTAAGCCTTGGAAACTGAACTCCAAAAAGAAAATAACAAAAATCCCCCCCCCCTTGCTTGTGCTTACAAGTACATATAAAAATACACACAACATAAATACATAAAATAAAAATATATACAAAGTAGTTAGATGCAAAGTAGTTTGGGAGGGAGGGCACTAGCAGTTGAGGGATTTAGCAAAAACTTTCTGCTTTTGGGTAAAGCCCTGTAGCAGCAAGAACCCCAAGAGTCCTCAGGGTTTGCTGCCCATACAGGTTCTCCTGTCTTCTTCTTCGTATGGGGTGAGCTTCTACATTAGAAGACTCCTCATCTAACCTTGCTCCATTCTCCTCACACACATTCTCCTGGAAGCTGTCAGGGCAACTTTGCCCAGCCTGTACAAAAGCTGCATGCACATTCGTTCTGCTAGTTTTTTGCTTCCTTTTAGCTATATGAACAGTAGCTTGCTCCTGGACCACATGAGTCCCTCCAGTTTGGTCTTCTGAGTGCTGTGACACAGAAGAATCCTCAGGCAAACCAGCTGACTCCCTAGCCATCCGAGCTCTTTCCTTCAGCAGCTTATCCCTACTTTTACACGTAAGGTGATAACTTGTTAGCAGCACCCAGCCTCTCCTGCATACTCCTGCCAGTTCTTTGCCTGGTTCTATGGGTATTGCTTTGAAACATCTTTCCAAATCTCCAGGTTCTCCCTCTTTTAGCCTTGGTTCCCAGTTTTCACAGGGCCCTGTGCTTTTAGCCCATTTTCTGGCTAGAGAGGAATAAGGCAAATCCTCCCATCCTGGAATAGCCATTTCTCCCTCTAAAGCCCCACTGCTTCCAAATAGAGGCCTGACATTTTGTGATCCCATCCTGTTCGTGACGCCATTTTGTAGCAGCAAGCACCCCAAGCACGTCCTCAGGGTTTGCTGCTCATACAGGTTCTTGGATCTGCTTTGTTAAAGGAAAGCAACTAAAGTCAGACATATATCGTTTACCTTGTTCAGGGGAAAAAGGTCAGCACCCCGAACTTCAAAGCATACAGGAAGAATTATCAAGACAGAGACAGATCAAGTAGACAGATTTCCAAACCGTCCAACCATTACATCCATACCCAGTCAACATCTGGGTTTCAACATCTGGGTTTTTTCAAAGCCGGGGGACTCTCAACAACGGCTTCCCAGAATTAAGATCAAATCACAGAACACTTCTCAAAGTGAGTCCCCAAAACAAAGCTACACATCAGGGCTTATATAGCCTTCTCCTGACTCAGAGAATGTAACAACCTTTTGGACCCACTGGCCAATCAAAAAGTATCTACTGAAAAACAAGCCTTCCACCCCAGGCTTCAGGTGCACTTTAGCCTAGGGGCAGGGAAGATCTTCCAAATTTGCATTCCCATTACAAACCCCAGCTGCATCTTAGTTATATTTTTTTTCCTTTGTCTTTTGGAGGGGGGTAGGCAGGGCAATTGGGGTTAAGTGACTTGCCCAAGGTCACACAGCTAGTGTTAAGTATCTGAGGCCGGATTTGAACTCGGGTCCTCCTGACTCCAGGGCCAGTACTCTATTCACTGTGCCACCTAGCTGCCCCTCTTAGTTACATTTTTGAGGGGGGAAGACAAGGCAGTTGGGGTTAAGTGACTTGCTGTAATGGGAAGGGGAAATTTGAAGATTTTCCCTGCCTCTTAATAGGCCTAGGGGGCAGTTTGAGGACTTCCCCTGCTGTGAAGATAAACTCTGCCCCCTGATAGGCTGAATGTAGTTACATGGAGCCTGTGGTGGGAGGAGTTTGCTGAGAAGCTGGTAGAGAGCTAGCCAGACAGTTGGAGACAGCTGGGGACAGAGGAGCTTAGGCAAGGAGATAGAAAAGGTTTGTGAGTAAATACTGATCTTGTATTGGTTTGTGGGAAGGCTAAAGGATGGCATGACTCAGCATCATTATGGCTTCTGAATATCTTTGGTACTATCATGGAATTGGCTTACTGGTTTTGGGATTGGGTTTTCTGGTGTCTAAATAAATCCTTTAGCTTTATCCTCTATCTGGAGAGTTTGACATGTTTTGCAGTTGAACATCACGTGATACTTATAGTCGTGGTCTTTATAGTGATTGTGGGTGATATAAATATTGCATTGGCACTACACTTGCCCAAGGTCACACAGCTAGTTAAGTTTCAAGTTCATATTTGAACTCAGGTACTCTTGACTCCAGGGCCAGTGCTCTATTCACTTTGCCACCTAGCTGTACCCCCCTCCCCCCAGATGCATCTTACAGGGAGAAAATTCTTAAGGGACTGACAGAGAAGGTGCCTTGCAGGCATGAGTGACATCCAGAGCAAAGGAACGGAGATTGGAGATGAAGAAGGAACAGAGAAGAACATTTTGACTGGATCACAGAATGCAGGACGATGCAGAGGTAATGTGTAATGTAAACTGAAAGACAGATTGAGGCCACGTTGCATAGGGCTTTAAAAGCTAAACTGAGGATGGTATATTTTATCCTAGAGGGAGTAGGAAGCCACTGGAATTGGCTTCATAAAATAATCAAGGACTTGAGTTGGTGAGAAACTTGAGGAAGGGAGGTCAATGGTAAGGCTGTCACAAGACAAGAGGTGATGAAGTGCTGAACTAAGAGGGTAGCTATGTAAATGCAGACGAGGGAATTGGATGGGAGAAATGTAAAAGCAGAAGTGAAAAGATTTGGCAAGGAATGGATGTGTCCTGGTACATCTGTAGAGGGAGTTTCATCACCAGGAGTTCCTTAGACCAGTAAAATCACAGACACAAAGCACCATGTTGGGGCTACTCCTGCCTCCCCCCTTCCACTCAAAAGAGAGTACAATCTAGAACAGAAATAACTTTTCAAAGAAAGACTAGTTGTGCATATTTTTAGTTTATTCCCCTATCTGAAAGTAGGTGGCTGTCTCAGATTACATAGAAGTCCTTTTGACTCTATTATTCAATATACTGTCCATTCTCAAAAAAGGGATTTCAGAGTCTGTATAGTTCTTCGGTTAACATGTGTGGGGAGATTATTTTCCTCTTTTCTCTTCAGACTGGATCTCCCTATCTTACCCAGGCTGTAGGTGTAGCAGCCACTTGGGCCAAATCCCCTCACTGATTAGCAAGGATGCTTTGTCCTGCTTCATTCCCTACCTGAATGCCGAAGGCAGCCTGCCTGATAGCTTCCTGCTCACCACCTGGCACCAACACAGGGCTGTCAGTCCCGCTGGGGCTCAGAACTCCTGACCTTAAGCTATCCACCGGCCTTGGGGACCAGCGATGTGTGACATCAACCCGTGTCCCCATCTTACTGTTTAATGGTGAATCCCTGGGGGGATGATTAAGTTCAACACCTCCCAGGCCCAGTGCCCAAGCCTCTCTCCAGGGCTCTGTCCTCCCGATCCACGCCTTGCACTCACCTGAGGAGCTCGAGGCAGGTGACCAGGGTCCCCGCCTCTCCCCCCACCTCCATTTAGATAAGGAAGGGAGCTTTGAGGTTATCTAACCTAACTCCCTCACTTTACAGTGGAGAGAAATTTAGGCACAGAGGAGTTAAGCAATTTGCTTGAGATCACACAGGTAACTAGGTAAGAGCGCCAACATTAGAACCCAAATCTGGATCCCAACTGCGCCCCGCGCGCCCCCACCCCGCGCGCCTCCCGGAAGCCGGGCCTGCCCGGGCCGGTCTCGGCGCCCACTGGAATGCTGCCCGAGCTCCTCCTCCTCCTTGACCCAAGGTCGGTACTGCGGCTCCAGGCTGGCCGCCATGGCGGAGAGTGAGCCGGGCTGCAGCAGCCCCAGCACGTCTCTGTCGTCCCTCAGTGACCGGAGCCGCCTAGAGGCGGCGATCCTGAGCGGCTGGAGGAGCTTCTGGCAGTCGGTGGGCAAGGAGAGGCCAGGGCACGGCGCCACGCCGGTGGACGACGAGGAGACCAGCGCCCTGACGAGGCTGCCGGTGGGTGAGGGAGGCCTGGCCCGCGAGTGCGCCTGCGCCCGCGGGGAAGACGGGGGAGGGGCGAGCCTCCGGCTCCCGCCCCGGCTTGGGGTTGGAGATTTTGGTTGTTTGGTCCTGCGGGCCTCCTTCCTCCCTCCCTCCCGCCCCGGCACTTCTCCTCCTGGGTCCTTTTGTTAATCACCAGCATTGATTAAGCTCCTGCTGTGTGCGGGGCCCTAAGCCCGGCCCTGGGAGACCACAGTGAAGCAGCACCCCCTCCCCCTCCCCCTTTATAAGCTCTGAGGCCAGCCTTCTGTTCAGGTCACATGACCTCGGGATTGACGGTTCATCAGTCCCACAGCACTGATTAAGTCCCTACTGTATGCCAAGCACCGAGCCAAATGCAGCTGCTACCAAAGTAATAAGCAGCCTACATTTGTGTGGCACCTACTATGTGCCAGGCACTTTGCCAAGCCGGTAGGTGCTGCTATCCCCACTTTACAGGTGAGGAAACTGAGGCAAACAGGTTGTGACTTGCTTTGATAATGATGGTGGCCATAGCCCTGCTATATGCCAGGCACTGTGCTAAGCACTTTTTTATTTTATTTTTTTTATTGTTTAATTCTTTAATTCTTTAATTTGTTTGTTTCCTTTTAGTTTACAGGATTCAATTCCACAATTCCTTGAATTTCACATTTTGTCCCCCTCCCTCTCCTCCCCACCCCCATGGCATCTTATAATCAAGTATAGGATCTGTAGATACTTTCACATTATACAATGGTCAGGTTATAAGGATGGATTGTACCAGCTGGGATGAAAAATGGTATAGAGGACATAAAATCAAATAAGAGAACGAAAAAGATCAGGTATTTTGCTTCCACCTGGATATAAATTTAGTTCTTTCTAGTTCTTTCTCTGGATGCACGTTTTTCTCTCCATCATGCGTCTTTTGGGATTGACTTATATCCCTGCATTGTTGAGAAGAGTCCAGTCTATCAAAGTTGGTCATCACACATACGTTGTGTCTGTAATTGTGTACAAATTCCTCGTGGTTCTACTCTTCTCACTCAGCATCAGTTCTTTTAAGCCTCTCCAGGTAAATATGAAGACCGCCTGCTCCCCGTTTCTTATAGCGCAATAATATTCCATAACATGCATATACCACAACTTGTTCAGCCATTCCCCAATTGATGGACACCCCCTTAATTTCCAATTCTTTGCCACAACAAAAAGAGCTGCTATAAACATTTTTGTACATATGGGTCTTTCTCCCATTTGTATGATCTCTTTGGGATATAACCCTAGGAGTGGTATTGCTGGATCAAAGGGTATGAAAGTATTTATAGCCCTTTGGGCATAGTTCCAGATTGCTCTCCAGAAAGGCTGGATCAGTTCACAGCTCCACCAACAATGCATTAGTGTATGTGCTAAGCACTTTTTAATGATCTCATCTGATCCTTACAGCAGTCCGGGGGGGGGGGGGAGTTTAGTCTTGCCCTACTCTTCCGTGACCCCATTTGATGTTTTCTTGGCAAAGATATTGGAGTGGTTTGCCATTTCCTTCTCCAGCTAATTTTACAGATGAGGAAACTGAGGCAAACATGCCCAGTGTCACACGGTGTCTGAGGCCAGATTAGAACTCAGATCTGCCTGCATCTAGGCCCTGCACTCTATCCACTGTCACCTAGCTGCCCCATTTTTTACAGATGAGGAAACCGAGGCAAGCAGAATTGTGGCTTACTATAATAATAATAAATATGATGATGATTAGCATTTATGTAGGCTCACTTTGTGCCAGGCACTGTGCCAAGCACTTTTTGGGTACCTCATTGGATCCTTACAACCACTCTGGGAAAGACGTGCTATTATTCTCCAGACTTTACAAATGAGGAAACTGAAGTCTTGACCGAGGAGATGGAGTCTATAGGGCCAAAGGAAGAAGGAAGAATATCTCAAGCTTGGGAGAAGTGATTTGCCCAGTGTCAGACAGCAAAGAAATGAACTTTGCCATCAAGAAGTTGACACTCTATTGGGGAAGACACAATAAGGCCCCAGACATACCCCCTACAAACACATCTACATTCCAGGCTTCTCTGCTCTTAGAGGCTGCAGTTTCTACAGGAGAGGCTTTTGAAACTGCAGTTACATAAGTATGTATATGTATATAATAATGGCTACCAGTTAACATAGTTTTAAGGTTTACAAAGTGCATTTTGCGTAAGATTTCATTTAATTCTCCCTGTAATCCGCTGAGGTAGTTTCTGTGACTATCTCTATATTACTTATAAGTAAACTGAGACTTGCCTAAGGTCACACAGCAAGTATCTGAAAAGCAGTATTTGGACTTGGCTCATCCTGATGCCACACCCTGTACCATCTGCTAAGCAACACTGACCTCACTCAGAGTAAATAAATACAGGGGAATTAGGGAGGACAGTAGTAGTTGGGATGATTGAGAAAGAACCTTGTAGCAGGTGCTGCTTCAGTTTAGTCTTGAAAGAAATGAGAGATTCTTTGAGGCTGTGATGAGAAGGAAGAGTATTTCAGACATAGAGGAAAGACATTTCAAAGGAAAGATGGAGTTTTGTGTGTGAAGAACAGGGACAAGGGCAATTTGACTGAACTCTAGGGTGCAGCTTCCCCCTTCACATCCCACCTAAAATCTCACCTTGGAGTCAGTACATCAGCCATCATGATGTCATTGGTCTTCAAAGAATGAAGGACGAACAACAAAACCCCACCTTCTACAGGAAAGCCTTTCCTGATTCCCCTTAATTCTAATTCCTTTCCTGTGTTGATTTCCCCCAGTTTTTCCTATATATAACTTGTTTGTACATAGTTGTGTGAGTATTGTGCCACCCATTGGACTGTGAACTCCTTGAGAATGGATACTGGCTTTTGCCTTTCTTTGTGTATCCCCATTGCTTAACATGATGGTTGGCACACAGTAGGAGCTTTAATAAATGTTTGCTGACTGTCCCAAAAGTCTTAGTGAAGTTTTAAGATTTAATAAATTATACAGGGCATCTTGATTAATGAAGTTGGAAACAAAGTTTGGGACCATATTTTGAAGGGTTTTAAAAAACAAACAAGTTTATATTTTATCCTACAGGCAATAAAGAGAACAACTGTAGTTTGTTGAGTGGGGAGTGAATGGTCAGATCTACACTTAAGGCATATGAGTGAGAATGAGAATGGGGAGAAACTTGAGATAGGAAGACCAAGTAGGAGGCCATTGCAATAGTCTAGGCAGAAAGTAATGAGGACCTGATTTAAGTTGGCAGATGTGTGAGTACTGAGAACAGAGCCGATGTGGGAGATGTGGAGGTACAAGTGACAAGATTTGAAAACTGGATTGCATATGTGGAGTAAGAAAGTAAGTTGAGAATAATGCTCAGATGATGGACTTTTATAGTGTGTTTTTTTTAAAAATAAAGTAGTATTGTGTTAAATCATAATTGCCTTTGACTTATTGTTAGATTTCTGCAAGAAAGACTTAACAGAAAAGTACTACAATTTAAGGGTTGGAAAGATCCATAATGAGAGTGAAAGAGTGACAAATTTTCTCCACTGGAGGAAGAAAAAAAAATAGATTAAATCATAGAATGAGGGATTTGTGTTAGACTATGATATGTTATAGTTTCACTAGAGAAGCAGCATGCTGTAGGGGATAGGAAAGTTGGCCTTGGAGTCAGGAAGGACTGGGTTCAAGCATTGCCTCTGATACATAATAGTTTTGTGACCTGAAAATCACTGAACCTCGCACTGGTAATTCTCTAGGACCACGAATTACCAGTGATGCCGCCCATCAGCATCTGTGGAAGAGGTTTCTGTACCAGGCAGTTCTTTGTACCTCAGTGAATAAATGAAATGATAGCTAGAGACCAAAACAAAAAATTCAGCTTTAAGGATTAATGATGTTTGGTAATCTTACAGTCCTATAATTCCTTGATTGTTTTGTAATTATTTTTTAATCAAGTACACATTAAGCTACGATTTATTGAAGCTCCAATTTACCCACTTTCTTGTCCTTCTGTGTTTCAGATTTATGTACAGTTGTACATTATGTCATTTCTTTCACCTCATGATCTGTTTGAACTGGGAAGGACAAATCGATATTGGAATGTAACTGTACGAGATCCTATGCTGTGGAAATTTTTTCTTTTGCGGGATCTTCCCTCTTGGTCATCTGTTGACTGGAAATCTCTACCAGATCTACGGGTCTTAAAAAAACCCTTATCTGAGGTTATTGACAATGAAATGTATGACTATATGACAATGTAAGTATTCAGCTTCGTAAAATTAGAAAAACAAAACAGTGACTGCTGCTTCCTGTGAAGGCAATGTAGTATCATGCCAGATTTGGAGTCAGAGGATTTGAGTGCCATTCTTGACTACCATTTGCTAGGTACAAGTCCTTTAAGTTCTGTGGGCTTCAATTTCCTCATTCATAAAACCAATATGTTTGGATTCTGTTATATATAAAGTCCTTTTCAGCTCTATATTTATGATACCTGACGAGTCAGAAAAAGAAAGCTGTCTTTTTAGGATGCCTGTGGTGGGGAGACTAAAGTCAGTCAAACCTCAATAGTGGGATCGTTGGGTCAAAGGCCATAAACAGTTTAGTTAACTTTTCATACATAATTCCAAATTGTTTTCCAGAACACACATGGATCAAATCACAGTTCTACTAAGAGTATATTGGTATTCTTGTTGTTCCACAGTCTTCCCAGTATTGATTATTTCTGGGGGTTTTTGTTTGTTTGTTTTGGCCATCTTTCCTAATTTGCTAGGTGTGAGGTAACAGAGTATGACTTGTTGCTAACACCTGAAATACTTTTATTATATTGGTTTTTTAACTATTGATTTAACAAACTTATTGGCTGATAAACTTAAAATTCCTCATGAGATAGTCTCAATGGGTTAAGGAGAATGATAAAAGATACGTTATCATAAATAAGATGTTTTTCTTCTTTTTAATTTCTAGTTATGGCTATCTTAAACAGGTATAAAATGAGCTGTCCACATACCAGGAGACATTTGAAATCCAGTCGCCACATGTATGGAGCTGTTGCCTCTTTTTTGCAGTCATTGATCCTTCAGACAGAACCTCGATTTGCTATGTTTGGACCAGGTTTGGAAGAGCTGAATGTATCTTTGGTGTTGACCTTGATGTCTTACACAGATCTTTCTCCAATGGCTGGTTTACCTCAGAGGCAGATTGATGGTAATTTCCACATTCATCTACAGTATGTGAGAATTTGAATGCTTTGGGCTTGATACTACCATTGAGTAGGCAGAAAATTGTTCATTATTTAATGATAAGTTAAATCTTTGAAACAAAAGGTAGATTAATTTGATGCAGTGGAAAATCCAGTAGTACCAGTGAGCCAAAAGTAATTCACCTCAAAAATATTGAGATTTTTCTTGGAAGTTAATGAAAAGATAGCTTCATATAACATAGCTGAAGATTATGAAAAATTTACTGGTTAGCAGAGCATTTAATTTTTATAATAGAGGTCATAAATGTCATAGTTTAGGAAGAGTTAGCAACAAATATTTATTGAATTCTTGCTCTGCAAATCATTTTACTAGGTACTGCGGATATAATAGCATGCAAGACTTGGTTCTGACCCCTCTGGAGCTGATAGCTAGTTGATAATACAGGACATATAAATAAAAAGAGAAATAAGATCAGTAGAAACTGAGTGATATTTGCTTCCTTATTCCAGATCCTGTAGCAATAGTGAATGCAATGGCTTGTAGTTGGGGGACAGCTGGAAGTGGAAAGAACAGTAAAGAGTGACTTTCTTCAGGCAGTGATGAGGACCTGAACTAGGGTGACAGTAGTGAATGGGAAAAGGGAGAAGAAAGCATTGATAAGACTTGGTAATTAGATCTAGAGAACAAGGGGGAGGACAAAGGAGAGAGAGGTACCCAAGGTTTCAGGCTTAGGTACCTGGGGAAGTATTGTTGACAAGAATGGGAATGTCAGGAAGAAGAACTGGCTTTTGGAGAAATGGGATGCTGGAGTTTTTAACATGTTGCATTCATATGGAAATGTCTTTTGAAAAGGACTTATTCAAAAACCCCTCTATGCCCCTTTTACTTGCCAAGACCAGATCATCTCGTGCCATTGATCTCATCCAATTCTGCCTTCTCCAGGATCTTGCCCCTTGGGTCATTTATATTCATTATCTCTCTCTGTCTCCACTCTTTTTTTCTCATCTTCAATCTCTCCTTATCTTCCTCTCCTTCATCTTTTGAAATTTCTAGTTTCCATCAAAACCCATTTTAGAAGCATAGAAAGACTTACGGGAATGGTGCAAAATAAACAGATGCAAGAACAATAAACACAATGAATACAACAATGTAAATGGAAAGAACAATAACTACAATACAATTGAAAATGAATGTTGGAGAATTGCAGAAAACAAACTTGGCCTCATAGAAGAGATATGAGAAGATATGTCCTCCCACTTCATTCCTTTGCAGAAATGAGTCCATTCATTAGTGTAGAATATTGAATATGTTGTCACCATTTAAAAAAAAATGATTGGTTTTTCTGATTTTTTTGTCTTTGTCTTTTTTGAAAAAAGGATTCTTTGTTATTTAGAATAGCTCTCTGGGAAAGAGAAGGAGGGTGATACAGGGGGGACTTTAGGCAATGTAAAAACAAATTATATTAATACAGTTTTATCTTTAAAAATACTTTGCTTCTGGCATTGCCTTTTACATGAAACCTTTTTTGATCCTTCCAACTGCTAGTGGCTTTCTTCCCCAAACTATCTGGTATGCATTTGTATATATCCTCTATATTTTTGTACAGAATGTAAGTTCCTTGAGGGCAGGAGCTTTTGCTTTGGTTTTTGTATTTCCAGTGCTTAGCATAGTGCATAGCACATTTGTCATTGTTTAGTCATTCAGTTCTGTCCTTACTCTTCAAGACTCCATGGACCATAGCACAACAATACTGTCCATGGTGTTTCTTGGCAAAGACACTGGAGTGGATTGCCATTTCCTTGTTTCCTTTGTTCCTTTCCATGTTTAGCATGTAGTAGACAATAAGTACTTATTGACTGATGTTCTAGGATTGAAGAATTTTATTACTTTGCCACTTTTAATTGTACATGAAGTATAGAACTACTATTATTGCCTATGTTTTTACTAAAGTTATGATACATAGTGTGAGTTTCCTAAGCTTGAATATACCTTGTTAGCAAAAAGCCCTCAATAATACTCTAGATTGGGAGAGTTTTTTAAAAAAAATGGATCTATTAAGCTATGTTGCTCCCTTGTGTATGAGAAGTGGTGGACTTATATCACTGGAAAGGAGATGGAATAGTGAGAAAGAAAAAAATAGACAACAACCCGAGTACATTGGAACCCCCTGAAATAAAAGAACAATGAGAAGATCTCAGGTGCATTGGGGTGGATATTGTTCTGAGCATTTATGGGAAGACATAGACAAATATTTCATGGATAGTTTGTGCTCCAATTTCATATAAGTACAGTTATAGATCAACCAAGGCAAAGTAGTATGCCTTTTTAAAAAAGCTCCCTTAAATGTTAGAAGATTAAAGGCCTACAGTAGTGATTTGTTTAAAAAAATATTGACTTTTGCTGATGGGGCAAAAGAGTGGATATTTTGGTAGGACACATATTCTTTGAACTGTAATCAAATAAGTTATCCAGCAGTTTGTAGATTCAGTAGCTTTATACTAAGAAACAAACTTAAAAATGAAAATTTCCCTAACAATTGAAATATGATTACGTATTTTAAAAATTTAGTAGTGATACTGAGTCTAAGGAACAGTAGACTAGGAGTTGAAAAGAACAGAGTATCCTGGGTAAAGACTTAATAATTGTTTAACTTCTCTAAGTTTCAATTTCCTTATCTGTAAAATAGTACTTTCCAGGGTAATTATGAAAATATATATATAAAGCACTTTGCAGATTTATATGTGTTAGCTATTTTTGGTATATGTGTATATATATATATATATATACACACACACACACACACACACACACACACACACACACACA
>NW_027185903.1:13166770-13175510 GCF_028583685.1 Petaurus breviceps papuanus
CCCCCCCCCCAAGAAATTTACATGATAATTTTGTTATATATTTGAAAGGAATAGCAAGTTGTGCATAGCAGACTTGCAGTTTCATATGCAATCACCTTTTTATTGTACTGTGTTATGGAAATGTTTGTTTTATTCTATAAATTAAAAATAAAATGAATGGAAACTGAAAAAAAAAATCCCAAATGGGGTCATGGAGAGTTGGACACACCTGAAACAACTGAGCAGCAACAACAAAAAATATATGTGACATGTATGAGCCGTTGTTATTATTTGGTACAATTTGACACCATCCGACTTCATTTTGATTAGTTGGTGACTGATGTGTTTGACTGATATGTTTACAACATGGAAAAATTATAGAATTCATGGATTATACTAGCTATACTTCTATTCCCCAGACTTCTTATGTATATTAGAAAATTTTTCTGAGTTTTTGTTCAGGTTTGATTGAATTTTACTTTCAGGTATGAAATCAAATGTACTTGTAAAATCTATTTCACAAGTGATCATTAATGGCCAAATTGTCAAGGCAGATGCTCCTTAGGAAAATAAATAATTGGTTTTGGGGAATTATTTTATATATATGTAATAACTTGCAAATAGAATAATTCCTATTGGACATTATCCAATCCATTTTTTCATTCTACTAGAACATTGACTATCCACATTTGCTTTTAGTTTTGTTTGCAGATTGCTAAAGTGGGATATGATACAACCACACCAAAATCCTGTTTTTTTTTAGTTTAATATAAAAAACACAGAATAATAATCCTAAATCTTTAATAAAGGTTGGCACTTTTCAAACTGCTCACCCTTTAACCACACACAAACGCACAAGATTTTTTAACACAATATATAATTATAACACAAGGGTGTTATAATTGTTTTTTTATGATTGGAGTGAGAATATATATATATATATATATATAATCCTTTGAAAGTAGTTATTTTAAATTTTATCAGAAATCTATGTAAATGTAGTTTAATGGTTTACATTAGCTTTTTGCTAACAGGTAAAAGAGTATTGTCTAAGGCTAATTGTCCTTTGTTGTTCTCTATCCAGATTTTTAGTACTGCATGAATGAAAGTCACATGCAGCTCCCCCTTTATACCAGAGCCACACATAAAGAATTATCATTTGGCTCCTTTTGTTCTCACTAGGTATTTTTCTTTCAGTCTTTCTCTCCTGATATATTCAATAACAAATTGTTTTGATTTTGTATTCTTCTCCTTCAGGCATTGGATCAGGAATCAGCTTTCAGTTGAGCGACCAACATAAGTTCAATATCCTGGTATTATATTCAACCACTAGGTAAGGCTACTTATCTTGTGACCTGCCTGTGATCTGGACTGAGGCATTTTTATGGGTTATGGCCCTGTCGAATTTCCGCTTGTGTGTTTTATTTTAAAAACTTTATTTTTTAGGAAAGAAAGGGATAGAGCAAGAGAAGAGCAAACGAGTACAATCAACAAAATATTCAACAGGCAGATTCCAGGAAATGATGACCAGAGGGGCCGATACAGTGTGATTCCACAAATTCAGAAGGTGTGTGAAGTGGTGGATGGGTTCATCTATGTTGCAAATGGTGAAGCTCACAAAAGTAAGCATTTTCTTATCTTAAAAAAAAATCACACTGGCCATATTATTAGTTGCAATGCAAATGGGAAAATGTTTTTTTTTTTTTTCAGTATGGCTTTCTATTTATTTATTTATTTGCATTTTGGAGGGCAATTGGGGTTAAGTGACTTGCCGAAGGTCACACAGCTAGTTTTTGTGTTAAGTGTCTGAGACCACATTTGAACTTAAGTCCTCCAGACTCCAGGGCCAGTGCTCTATTCACTGCGCCACCTAGCTGCCCCTAGTATGGCTTTCTTAAGGATATGAGTGACTGGTTAATTTGGATAATGTGATTTTATGATATTTTGTAAAAAGTTCTTATTTAGTTCTGCTTCTGATGTGGGTTTTAAACAGATCCTCTTATTCAGATAATCTTGGCCAAGAACAAAACCCAATTTTTGCTTTTTTTTTTTTAACTGTCCAGATAATAAAAGAAAAGGTGGGAATAGAACATTGGCCCCAATTGAGAAACCTAGTTGTCTCCATAATCCAGATTTCCTGTATGATTGTGAGCTTTCCCTTTTGTGTTATGTCACACTGACATTAGGAAGGTGCAGATGGCTTAGGGCCAGTGTATTAATTTTCTGCTTAACTAAGATAGAGAAACTAGACCTGTGATTTCACTGGTAAAGGGAATTCCTATTCAAGGAAATTCCCTCTCCCAATGCAGGTCAATGCCTTCTTTGTAATTTCTAATCTTAAGGAGTTTCCTAGAGCATTGAGAGATTAAGTGGCTTGCCTATATTTTTATTTCTAATTTCGGAGACCTTTTTTTACAAAGGTACTTTAGCCTCTTAACTAGCTATAGACTAGAGATTTTGAAGGCACTTATTCATAAGAGATTAATGAAAACAGTAAGTATTGGAAAGGAGAATATATTATGAGAGACCACTTACCTAGTAAAGGAAGGAACTTAAAAACTCTAAAGTGCTATATAGATTTTGTTGATGGTATGTTTGGTTAATAGAAGTGGGCTGGTTGTCTAGTAGAAAAGGCTATGGTAACATTTGACTATTAAATGCTTTGTAAATATTGGTGATCAGATAACTACCACTTATTTTCTACTAATGTTATGTCTATATAAGAACCCTAAACTTATTATTTTAATAATTATCTTAATTGCTCATTTCTACAAAATGAATTTGGAATAGAATTGAAGTTCATCCAATTTGGCCATAAAGAAAACACCTTTTCTCCCTTGCCCTCCCCAGCTTGAACATAGGCTTAGCTTTTTAAAAATTGTATCTTGGGAGGTGTGTGATGATTTAGTGGAAAGAGCCTTGAACTTATTGGGAAACCTGGGTTCATATCCTGTGACTGATATTTGCTAGATGTGTGACTTCAGTTCTCTTCACCACTCTGAGCCTTGGTTTCTTCTATAAAATCAAGATAGTAACACTTGAACTCTCTGTCTCACAGGGTTTTCCTGAGTAAAATACTTGGTAACCTAAAGACATCATATTAATGTGAGCTTTTATCTATTATTGACTGTGAATGGGACAGACCAAAAAAGTGATTAAATTGTTTCAGGAAAGACATATGTTCTGTTAGGACTCAGCTCAAATGCCACATCTTTTATGAAGCCCTTCCTGGGCACTCCACCCAGAAATAGTGCCTGCCGCCTCTAAACTCCTGTAGTAATTGGCTTGTTTAACCCTTAGGGAATTTAGATCATAATATCTCATGTGTAGTTACTCATGTACATGTTCCATGGTCCCCACTAGATTGTAGATCAGAGACCATGTCTGAAACATCTTTGTTTTCCACACAAACCTAGCACCAGGATTCATGCAGAGTAGCCACTCTGCACACCTGTCAAATGAGTGAAACAATGAAGAAATTAGGAAGATCCTCCTGGCTGTTTTTTTTTTTGTTGTTTCTTTGTTTTTAATTTTTAAGATTTTTGGTTTTTTTTTTTTTTTTTTTTTTTTGGAGGGGGAAGGTAGGGCAGTTGGGGTTAAGTGACTTGCCCAAGGTCACACGGTTAATAAGTGTTAAGTGTCTGAGGCTGGATTTGAATGCAGGTCCTCCTGCCTCCAGAGCCGGTGCTCTATTCACTGCTCCACCTACCTGCCCCATTCATGGTTATTTTTAAGAATAGGATAGACTATAGTTTCTGTGATTTGATCTGTGAAGCAAATTGATTGACTTCTCAATGTTCCTTCCAGTCTAGTACTATTATATATAGGTAACCATCAATTTCCCCAGTATGTTAAAACCCAACAGTGAAAATGAACTTGGAAGCACTGGCCCTGGAGTCAGGAGGACTTGAGTTCAAATCTGGCCTCAGATACTTAACACAAAAACTAGCCTTGTGACCTTAGGCAAGTCACTTAACCCCAATTGCCCTACCTTCCCCCCTCCAAAAAAAAATGAACTTGGAAATGCTTCAATATCAGGATCTATGCCTGCTTTTGTGGCCTTTGTAGCACCTTCCACAGTGCTTCACACAGAGTCAGTGCTTGAATTATACTTGATGACTAAATGAATATGGAGTTATCCTGTTCATTAGTCTGGTTGGAAAAAGTCAAAATTGATGTTTAATTCTACTTTGTTTTTTCACTGGAGCAAACTCTCAAAAGAGAGGAGAAAGAATGAAGGGAAATAGAATGAAATTATGGTATTAGAACTGGAAGAGACATTGGAGGTAGTAATCAAGTTCAAGTTCTTCATTTTACAGGTTAGAAAACCAAGACTTGGAGAACCTTTGCCTTGCATGAGGTTATAGAGCTAGTTAGTAAGTGCTAAAGCTAGGAATGAAATCAAGACCTCCTGATCCCTAACCCAGTGTTTCTTCTAAATGAAAGAGAATAAAAAATAAGTTAAAAAAATCCACATCCAGAGAAAGAACTATGGAGTCCAAATGCAGAGCAAAGCAGACTATTTTCTTTTTTTGTTTGTTTTTTATTTCTCATGGTTTCTCCCATTCATTATAATTCTTTTATACAACATGACTAATGTGAAAATAGGAATGTATATGGAGAGCCTATATCAGATTCCATGCCATCTAGGGTAGGGAGGAAGGGAAGAAGGGTGAGAAAATTTAAAATTTATGGAAGTGAATGTTGACAACTAAAAATAAATAAATTAACTTAAAAAAAGTAGTAAAAAAAAAAGAATGGGTATCCTAAATACCCAGTGGTAGCAAAGTGTACCATTTCATTGAGGTGAGAGAAAATTGAAATTAGTTATAGGATAGGTCTTTAAAAAGATGAGAGACAACTATAAGAAATTTGTGAATGACTTGGGTATTAGATTTATGAGTATTTGAGACATCTGCATTGTAATTCCTTAGTTTCTCTTAAAAACTTGACATCTCACAATCAGTCAACAAGCATCCATTAAGCCTCTACTATGTGCTAAGCACTGTATGTATTAGGCATTGGGCATATAAATACAGAAAAATGAAATCATTTTCTCAGGTATGCTTAGTACAAGTTTGTCAGAATAACAGCTGAGTCTAGAAAATCACGGTCATTTTCCTCTCATAAAGGGTGCAAATGTTTCTCCTTGTGTTCTTTAGGGCACGAATGGCAAGATGAATTTTCTCACATTATAGCAATGACAGACCCAGCCTTTGGATCCCCAGAAAGACCTTTGCTGGTTTTATCTTGTATTTCCCAAGCCACTGTAAAAAGGATGCCTTGTTTTTATTTGGCGCATGAGCTGAAACTAAATGAACTTCAACTGCCATGGATGGTAGGTACTCATTTATTTCTCATTCACTTAGTTTTTCTCTTAACATTTTTCTATAATTGAATAGCATACTAAAGCCAGTTATAGAAGTCAAATGCTACAGAATACATTGATAATTTGGGATATATGAAACTTAGTTTGAAGTAATCAACTGCTAAAACTCTTCATTGGTCTTCTATCTATTTGAGAGTATAGAAAAACAATAAAATAGCAGTTCAGCAAACATTTAAGTTTAAACACCTATGCTGTGCATGTATGAGTCAATGTGTTAGACTCTCAGGAAATAAAGATACTTATGGAGAAAGGAACTATGATTTCATTACCATAGGGAACTTTAGGTGTGGAAAAACCTCCGCCAATGTATATTGCAGTCCATCTATAACTTAACAGATCATAGGATCATAGATTTGAAAGACATCTTGTTTCCATTTTAGTCCAGTCCCCTTATTTTGTAGATAAGTCCAAAGGAATTGCCTAAAGTCATGGAAATTAATGCAACTGGTCTGTTGTTACCCTGCCAGCAAATGTCAGAGGCAGCAATCATAGATTAGATAATCATTTTGTTTTTTCAGCCTTCATTATTGGGCTTTTTTCCTAAGTAATACATTATTTTGTTAAAAGTACACATTATAATATTGATGGCAATGTGGTTTGGTGGAAGGAGTAATGGATTAGGAATCAGAGAATTTATATTCATATCCTAACTTTGTCACTTACTACCTGTATGACAAGTCACTTCATTTTATTGGGCCTCACAAAAGGTTACTTACTTGTTAAAAAAATAATACTAATATTAAGAGTGTTGGGGGTGGCCAGTTAGTGCAGTGAGTAAGAGCACTGGCCCCAGAGTCGGGATGACCTGGGATCAAATCCGGGCTCAGATACTTAGCACCACACCCAGAAACACCTGGCCATGTAACCTTGAGCAAGTTACTTAACCCCAATTGCTTAGGGATGGCCAGGTGGCGCAGTGAGTAAGAGCACCGGCCCCAGAGTCAGGATGACCTGGGATCAAATCTGGGCTCAGATACTTAGCACCGCACCCAGAAATAACTGGCCATGTAACCTTAAGCAAGTTACTTAACACCAGTTGCTTTAAATATATATATATATATATATATATATATATATATTTAATATATATATATATGTATTAAGAGGGTTGGACTAGATGTATGCTTGAGTTTCCCTCTAACTCTGAATCTATAACCCTTGTGTCTTTTGTGAGTGATGGTGTTTTGAGTTCTTTTATATTCATTAGAAATGTGAAAGTATCTTGAAATTCAAAGTGGACTCCTTTGGAATAATTTGTCTTAATTCATATAATCCAGTCATGACTTGGAAATTTAGCAACTACTATGTACTCCTTTAAAGTGATGTAATAAATTATATGCATTAAATTGATAATATATGCATTTAGATGGGTGACTTACCGAGTTAGTTTATTGATACATATCTTAAACAAACATTGCAATTGGATAGTGAGCAGGGCCTGAAACAATAAGGGGAATCAGGCTGGGTTGTATTAAGGAAATTATGCATCACTTTTAATGATCTCAAGCTCCTCTCCTTTCTGACAGAAAAAAAAATACATCTTTCAACAAAAAAAAAAAATTATTTTGGTGATGCTATATGGCTGTGCATCACCACAGTTTCCAAAGAATCAGAATTGAAGATGACCTAAAGAATAATGAAAAGACCTGTGAAAGAGATATATGTGAGCTTATAGCATACCACCACCAAGGACCTGCATGTATGAAATACTATAAAAGATATCATTCAGGAGATATAGGATCAGAAAGGGAGGCAGTCTGGATATGTAGTGAGAGGGAAGACTAATGGAGGGGAATACTGGGGAGAAAGCAGGACTGGAGTTTGGCCTCTAGCTTGTTAGGTAGTTTCTATCTGGAGGATTTGTGGGAAGACAAGAATTGCTCATGATAAAAGGCATGAATGGGTTCCAGTCTCTACCTGTAGAGGGAGTGCTTACATCGGTGATATCACAAGTCAGTTGAAGTATAATAGAAATTATTATAGCGCACGTCTAACTTGATAAAATTTGAGTGACCCATTCTGGAGTCATTGTTTTTAAAAATATTTTATTTGTCATGTATTTGTGTAAATGCCAGCTTAGTTTAAGTACTAACACTTTTGAAAACTGTCTTCCATTACGTTAGGCTTAAAGCAAGGGAGCATGTACTCCAATTTTTATTACCCACTGTGGAAGCTAGTTACTTGCCTGTCTCTGCCTCAGCAGTCATTTGTCCTTTTCTTGCAACCATTGTTAAGATATTACAATTCTGATACTTAGGAAAGTCTGAACCCTAACAGACATCCTGCCACTCAATGTGCCAAACACAATGTTTCCTCTTTTCCTTTTGATTATTGTATAACAATATCCAGAACACTGAGACTGTTGAGACAGTTTTTTGGAGACTGGTTTTCAAATTGAAATTCCAGACATTCTAATCTGCCAGTTAGAGAGTTCTTTATTTTACAATTTTGAGAAAACCTTTCATTTTTTTTTTTTGGTCACAGAATTTTGTGTGTTTTTTTTTCCAAATGCTTTATTAACTTCTGATTTCCATCATTCATTTCCGCCAGATTTTGAGTTACAAAATTTCTCCCCATTTATCCCCTACCCACTGCCCCAAAATAGCAGTCCCACAGGATATCCCCTCCTCTAATCTGCTCTCTCACATATTTTCTCCCATACCCCTTTCGACTTTTCCAGTGGGATCTCTATGCCTCAGTGCCTGTATATCTTATTTCCCAATTACATGTAAAATAGTATTAATAATAGTATATATACATATATATTTGAATATTTGATTTTAAAACTTTGAATTCTAGATTCATTCCCTTCCTCCCTTGTCACCCACCCTAACTGGGAAGATAAGTAGTTCAGTACAGGTTGTACATTGTGGCTAATGCAAAACAATAACATAGTAGATATATTGTAAAAGACTGACTATATTTCCCTCCATCCTATCCCACCTCCCACTTGTTCTATTCTCTGCTTTGATCCCATCCCTTTTCAAAAGTGGGTGCTTCCAACTTCCCTCCACTCCAGCCTTCCCTCCCTTCCATCATCCCACCTCTCATCCCCTTCCCCCCCCACTCTCCTGGAGGGTGAGATACCCTATTTAGTGTGTATTTAATGCCCTCCTCAAGCCAAATTCAATGGGAATAAGGTTGACCCATTCCCTTTTGCCTTCCTAGTCTTCCCTTCCATTGTAACCATTTAACCTTGCCTCTTCTATATGAGATAGTTTACCCCATTCTGTCTCTCCCCATCTCCTCTCATTATATTCCTCTCTCACCTCTTAATTTTACCTTTTAAGTATTATCCCTTCCTGTTAAATTGGTCCTGTGCCCTCTATCTATGTATACCTGTAAACATATATACACATTCATATATGTATT
>NW_027185903.1:13175610-13177681 GCF_028583685.1 Petaurus breviceps papuanus
CTATCTATGTATACCTGTAAACATATATACACATTCATATATGTATTAATTTGCCAATAAACCCACCCCCCACATATATATGTGTGTGTGTGTATATATATATATATATTCCCTTCAACTACTGAGAAAAGTTTCATAAGTTACAATTATTGTTTTTCCATGTAGGAATGTTAATAGTTCAACTTTGATAAGTTCCTTATGATTTCTTTTCCCTGTTTACCTTCTCATGCTTCTCTTGCTTCTTGTATCTGAATGTCAAATTTTCTATTCAACTCTGGTTTTTTCAGCAAGAATGCTTGAAAGTCCTCTATTCCACTGAATGACCATATTTTCCCCTGAAACATGATACTCAGTTTTGCTGGGTAGATGATTCTTGGTTTTAATCCTATCTCCTTTGAGCTCTGGAATATCATATTCCAAGCCCTTCAATCCCTCAGTGTAGAAGCTGCCAGATCCTGAGTTATCCTGATTGTGTTTCCACAATATTCAAATTGTTTCTTCCTGGCTGCTTGTAATATTCTCTCCTTAATCTGGGAATTCCGGAACCTGGCTATAATATTCCTAGGAGTTTTCTTTTGGGGATCTTTTTCAGCAGGTGATCGGTATATTCTTTCAACTCTATTTTGCCCTCTGGTTCTAAAACATCAGGGCAGTTTTTTTTAAAGCAATTGGGGTTAAGTAACTTGTTCAAGGTTACATGGTGTGGTGCTAAGTATCTGAGCCCAGATTTGATTCCCAGGTCATCCCTACACTGGGGCCTGTGCTCTTACTCGCTGAGCCACCTGGCCGCCCCAGGGCAGTTTTCTTTGAGAACTTCCTGGAGGATGATTTCTAGGTTCTTACTTTGATCATAGCTTTCAGGTAGTCTAATAATTTTTAAATTATCTCTCCTGGATCTATTTTCCAGGTCAGTGGTTTTTCCCATGAGATATTTCACATTGCCTTCTATTCTTTCATTTGTTTGGATCTGTTTAACAGCATCTTGATTTCTCATAAAGTCATTAGCTTCTATTTGCTCTAATCTAATTCTGAAGCCATGATTCTCCTCATTGAGCTTTAGAGATTCTTTTTCCATTTGGCAAATTCAGCTTTTTAAGGCATTCTTCTCCTCATTGCTTTTTTGAGCCTCTTTTGCCATTTGAGTTAGTCTATTTTTTAAGGTGTGATTTTCCTTAGTCAGGCTATTGACTCTCATTTCATAATTTTCTTGCATTGTTCTCATTTCTCTTCCCAATTTTTCCTCCACTTCTCTTATCTGCTTCTTAAGATCCTTTATGGCCTGTAACCAGCTTGTATTTTCCTTTGAAGCTTTTGGTGCAGGAGTTCTGACTTCACTGTCTTCCTCCTGTTCCATGCTTTGCTCCTTTTTGTCCCCAAAATAGGAGTCTAATGTGGGAATCTTCTGATTGCTTTGTTTCCTTTGCCTGGTCATGTCACCCCTCAGTCACTTGACCCCTGGGCTTTTTGCCACAGTAGGACTCTGCCACTAGACAGGGGACCTTTTGTACCAAACGCTGGGGTTTTCTCAGATGCCGGAGGTATTAGATGGTTGCCCTCTCTGAGGTCTCCACACACTCTGGCAAGCTGAACACACACCCCAGGACCTCCACCCTAGACTGCAATCCAGGTTCAAGCAGCTTAAATCAAGAGCGATTACCCCTCAGACTGGTGCTTAGTCCCCCTACACTCTGCAGGCCAGGAGCTGAAGCTGCTACCTGACGCTGGCTGGCTATGCTGGCTTCTCAGGGGCTTCTCGCCCAGGAGGCAAAAGCCACGCACTCCCACTTACTGGGTCCCAAAGTCCAGACTGCACTGACCTCTCACTTTGTCCTTCGCATCTATGTGTTGATAAATCTGGGAATGGCCACAGCTGCTGCTGATCTGGAGTCCCTCAGGCAGGTGGCTGGTTAGGTCCGCCTTGGGGCTAAAACCTCGGGGTGGGGCTGGACTTGGCTCCCAGAGCACTGGGCTGGCCGATTCCTGCTGGTTTGCCAGGCTCTCCTCAGTGGGAGGTTAGCTTCTCCGTGTCATTTTGTGGATTCTGCAGCTCCAAAGTTTTTTTAGAGTCCCC
>NW_027185903.1:13177781-13200425 GCF_028583685.1 Petaurus breviceps papuanus
TGCCAGAGTTTTGTTTTTAAAAACTAAAATCTTTTATTGTATATTTTCCTAGGTACAGGATGTGGAAGCCGAGACTTTAACTGGGTTTTTGAATGGCATTGAGTGGATTCTTGGAGAAGTTGACTATAAACATCCACGGTGATCCTTCTTATCTGCACTAACTTAAGGACTAAGTCATTTGAAAATTGGTATAAAGGACATGATGTAGGTGTTTCCTCGAACTTGCTTTACCCTTTCCTTGGTTTTCTGCCAGGTGAGATTTAAATGGGCATAGCTGTAACTGCTGGAATTTTCCACGATAAATCTTGCTTTAATTTTAAATGAATTACAAAGGAAATATTTTGTGATACCTAACTCCCTCCCAATGAGTCTTTTTGATATTTTTTGACACTTTTTGATACTTTTATTTTAAATTTAAATTTCCTTATTTTATTGTCTGTTAAATTAGACATATTAGTACATTTGTACATTTTTGTACATCCTCAACTTTTCACTTTTATTAATCTATGAATTGAGAGACTGTAATTTTAGGAAGTACCTGGTTTTCCAAGATTTGTAGGGACCTTCCTGAGGATTCATAAATCATTATCAAGGAAGAGATACCCTGTCTGTATATGGTGCTTGGAAATAGTTGTTATGGTTCCAGTAGTAGCTCTTAAGCTGTATTAAATTTCATGTGCTTGTTGAACATTAGTGGAAACCTCTTTTCGTGGCAGATTTTTTTCTGATTTTTTGTAAAATTGGGAAGCTCATGATGTACCAAACCCACATTCTATATGATAAATGTGGAAAATATATTCTGGGGTTGCATCTGTATTATCAGACTTTTTTCAAGCTTTGTTAATAGCAGTGGAAATTTAATAGTGTAATTGAGAGCTAAGAAATGTAAAGATTTTAATAAAGGTATAAATATATGCATTATTTATACAAGTATAATCTTTTTGACAAGAAAAAACTGTTAATTGAAATTAATTTTTATAAGCTCCTTACCTAACCTCTCAAATAAATTTATAGCAACATCACTTTTCACTAATGAAATTAGATGTTGTCTAGTCAATTTGCTGAGTTACTCAAAGTATCTTTAAAAACTTAATGCAAGAATATTTAACATAGGAAAAATGATGAAAGCAGTAATCAAGATGGATCTGAGGATAAAGACTAGGAACTGAAAAATATATTCATTCAATCATTAATTGAGACCATTTTGCCTATACTCAGAACAAACATTTTTCCAGACCAGGGTTCTTAATCTCTTTTGTGTCCTGGTCTTTGGCAGTGTTATGAAGCCTATGGATTCCTCAGAATAATGTTTTTAAATGCATACAGTAAAACACCCAGGATTACAAAGGAAACATATCAAAATGTATTTTTAAAAGTTCATGGACCTCAGGTTAAGAATTCCTATTCTAGACATAGGGAGATGTAAAAAGATAATTATAACATAAAGGACTGGAGTAAGTTACTTATCCTAAGGAATGGTTTAAACTTTTTTCATAACTCTTGATATGACTTCTTCTCTGCATAATAGCCTGCCATGGCATCATTCTTACTCTGGGGTCCAGGGCTTCTCTTCCCCTTTAGTCAGTGTTTTGTATTCTGTGCTCCCAAATCAGAATTCATCTTATACTTGCCTTGGCCATAGGTGGTCCCTTGTGTCTAATATGAAATCCACTGTAGTAGCCGACCCATAGTTGTTGCTAGATACTTCTCCATGTCTTATTCCTTCTCATCTTCTTCGTGTTAGTCAAAGGTTTTCTCTTTCAGCATAGACCTTGTCCCTGTACAAGTTTTTTATTGGGGAGTGACAGCAAGAACTATCCTAAGAATGTTACAAATACAAGAACCTTTATCCTAAGAGTGTTACAAATATACAAGTTACAACTACAAGTATGCCATTGAATGACAAAGTTTAGTAAGCACTGATTCTAAATGACAGTGGACACCAAGTGGATTTTTTTTCGAATACCCCTGAGTAGTAATAATAGAATACTTTGAATTTGTTGAGTTACATAAAAATAGGCACTCTTAACTGCTTTCACATCTATTTTCATATTTTATTTTATGGTATTTGTGAGGCAAGTAGGTAATGATTATTATCCCCATTCTACAGATGTAAAAGCTGTAACACAGAGGCTTAAATTTTTTGCCCAAAGTTGACCACTTACTGAAGTGAAATGAATTTCCAGGCCTTATCATTCCCACCCAGTCCATGGGTCTTTACTAGACCAGCATAGGTAACTATGGCAAGAAATCCATTAAATGGAATCTGGGGTAATGGGTAGTACTTTACCCCTCCTCTCCGTATGCATCCCCTGTTTCCTTTTTCTTTTCCTCTTCGTCTCTTAATTTCTATATCTTACCTATTTTCCCACCCCTATTATTTTTCTTTTCCCTTTGTTTCCATTCCTTTCTCCCCCATACTTTAACAAGAACTTAAGTACCTACTATGTACATGGCCCTGGAGGGACAAAATAAAAATGAAGAACAATCCCTTTTCACAAGGAAGGGAAATTCTATTGGATACAATACTTAAAAAAGATAAGATACATTATAATCACATGTTGTATATACATATATGCACATTTATATATCCCCTAGACTTCATAATGAAATTCTTGGAAGTTATTTAGTTCTAGCGTTAGCACTTAAGACACAGGAGTTTATTAAACTCTTTACTAGATCATGCTGACATAGATAAATGTTATGACATTTATTCTTTAACTTTTAGCAAATGGCATGCTAACTTAATGCTATACAGATAAGAATCTTATAGTGTATAGATTAGGTAAAAGTGCTTTTTCCTTTTAAAAAATGGACAAATTTTATTTTTATACCATAATTTCTCAGTATATCCCTCTCCTCTTGTTCCCTATTAAATAAAAAAAGAAAGGGGCAACCAGAACGTTAATCAATTCAGACATTATGTGGTAAATAATTATTTCATAACTAACTAGTTGTTATTAGCTAACCCTGTGGCTGGCTAAGTGGACCAGTTAGCTTTGTTTGTTCCATAACCACACACCATACCTAACCACAGACTGTTGTCTGAAAGTAACTGACGATACAGGACCCAGATCAGATGGATCCAGGTGAATCTATCATATCTAGAAAAATAATTCAAAGCACATCTACCTGTTGTAGACAAAGAACTAAACACACATGGTCATGGCTAAATGCTACACAATCTTGATTAATAAGTTACCTTTCTCTTAGGAGTCCAACTGGAAGTCTTTGTTTAATAGAAACTCAATTAAAATAAGTATGCTCTTCCTGGAAAAGTTTTAATGTTGGTGGTCATTTCAGTATACCAGAACAGAAGTCTTTCAGCTTAATCTTAAAATGTGATTTTATCATGTTATTTTCCCATTCAAAATTCTTTTTGGTTTCTCTACTGCTAATGAATCTTTGGAGTAAGTGGATTCAAACTTAAAGTGACTACTTATGAACATATGCTCACGGCTTCAATCAATAAATCACCAAGTATTTATTAGGCTCCTAATAGGTACCAGCTACCATGCTACTTGCTTAAGATAAAAATAAAAACAAAACAGTTCCAACTGTCCAGAGGCTTATGTTCTACAGTGGGAGATAATGTGTATGTGTGTATATATATATATATATATATATATATATATATATATATATATATGCATGTATGTATGTATTGCATGTGTATTTGCAAAAATCAATTCAAGGTCATGGGGTCGGGGAAGAGGCACTAGCTGTTAGAAGTATCAGGAAAGTTCTCATATAGCAGGTGGAATAAGCTGAGCTTTGAAGGAAAAACAGTATTCTAAGAGGTGGAGGTAAGGAGGGAGTATATTCTAGGAATGGAGAAAAACTCATGCAAAGTCACAGAGGTGAGAGATGAAATGTTCTGCAAGACTAGCTGTAAGAGTAATATACAAAAAGCTTGGAAATGTAGGCTGGACTTTAAATGCCATATGGAGGAGTCCCCCAGAAGGTTAAACACAAGACTGATGTGGGCAGACCTGTGCTTTGTGGAGAACCAATCTGACCTCTGTTTGTGGGACAGATTGGAAAGGGGAAAGACTTGAGACAAGGAATTAGAAGGGCCTTGCAGCAAACCAGGGGTGAGACAGTGAGGGCTCAAAAGACGGTGGCATTTGTGTGAGTGGAGAGAAGGCAATGGATGTGAGAGGTGTTGAGGCAGAATCAACAAGACTCAGCCCTTCAGTGGATGAGGGAGAATGTGACTGGGCGGCTGGTCATACTCTTGACAGAAATAGGAAATTTCAGCAGGGTAGGTTTGGGGCCAGAAGAAGGGAAGATAAAGAGTTCTGTTTTTGACAAGCGTTTAAGGTGTGCCATTGTGTTTTTCCTGGTTTGGATTTCTCCTTGATGTGCATTGGTTTACAGCCATAGAGCAGCAGGAAATACTGATGTCTAGAGTGATGGGCGTTTTGGGAGACTGCAAACAGCCTATGCTTATTAAAACTACTATTTTCTCAATACATTTTCTCAAATGCAGCCTACCTCTATCTCCTCTTCCATTCTAAGCCTGCTCATGCTTCATGACCTTAATGGTAACTTCTTACTCTAAATTTATGTTCCCCTTATTTATTATAGTCTGGGCAACATGTATTTTAATTTGCTTTTATTTACTCATTGACACTAGAACCACAGTCTTATCCTCATTTCTATGGATTGCTGTGTATTTGTTGTGTTCTTGAATTTGATGTGACTAGTGCAGTGTCATCTAGACCTCAGAACATTTATGAAATCTTGCCAGTAATAGGGAATCCTTTTTTAGATTGGATCTTTCACAGGACATCTCTTATGACTTGGGCAGATACCGAAGGAGAGCATACGGCTCCCTGTTTTATACTGGACTTAATGTCAGTATCCAGCTGATCAATGAATATAGTTATAGCTATAGTTCCATCTTCTACAGAGTCTTACCTAGTTTTAACACTTTGTTATAGGAGGCTGTCTTTTATTCTACCAAGATTTTAAAAAAAATCTGCAAGGAGGGTAGGAGATTTTGTTTCTTTTGTAATTGAAATGAAAAGCTTTTATGGAATAAATAAATGGAGTGAATTAAAGCCTGGACTTGGTGTTAGGAAGATCTGAGTTAAAAAATCCTACCTTGGACATTTACTAGCCTTGTGACCCTAGGAAAGTTTCTTAACTATTCTAAGCCTTAGTTTCCTCATCTGTAAAGTGGTCATAACACCTTCTTCATAGGGTTGCTATAAGGTTCAAATTAGATTTCTATGTGAAGCACTTTGTAAACTTTGAAGCATTATACACATAATAGCTATTATTATTTCAATGTTCCATCAATTAATTCTTTGACTGTAAAGATGTGTTCTTCAGCAGAAAATTGCCTGTGAATAGATGCATGTTTCTTTGTCATGGCCTTTTTTTCCCAAGGGTAATAACCTTGATCATCTTCATTAATTATCTTACAATATACCTTTGCTCATCATGGCCACTAATTTTTTAAAATTTGTGTAATTTTTGGGATTAATGCAATTTGCAGAATTGTGTGTGTGTATGTGTGTGTGAATTGTGGTAGTAACTTCAACTGATTACTACTTTTGTTTCTTTTTTCTGTCTGTAGGACAAACTCTTATGCCTGATACTTCATCCTGTTGTAGTCTTAATTTTAATTTGTTATATTTTGGCTCTCTTGTTTTACTAATGTTTCCTTTTGTCTCTCCTGCTTCAGTCATGCCTCATCTGCACATAAGTCACAATCATAGTTCTTGATCTTAAAAACACTATACTTACGGAAGTAAGATTTTTTTTAAAAGTTACATTTCGTTAGATCTATTAAACTGATGTGAAAAGAGTGTTAAAGCACATCAGGGTATGTGAGATAGCTAATTGTAAACACCGTCAAAGAATACTCTCTATGTTGTTCAGACAGTTTTAGTAAAAATTCTACTTAGTCTATTTTTAAAATGTTGTCATAATGTAGTCTATGTGAAACATCATGTTAAAGCTCTGTGGTTTGGTGTCTCATGAAATAATGGTTTTCTGTTGACTTCGTTGATCTAATTGAGGAGCATACAAGAGGTATAGGTGAAAGATGGGCTGCGTTGCTTGAAAAAGATATCAGGAGAGTTGTGCAGTCTCCCTCCACAGATATTTTAAAGAAATTAGGAGAGACACATCAATCAAATCATTAAATGCTTGTTTTTTGGTAGGAATTATTTGTCAAGGGTAATGTAAGTATGTTTTTTTTTTCCTGAAGAAGACTAGATAAGATGATCTTTTTTAGCTTGCTTATGAATTATTCTAATAGTTAACACAACCACATTTTGAAATATGAAAAACCATACTAATTTTTAAGATTTTATTTCCAGTAGGTGGCATAATTGTAACATGGGAAAAATAAATCAGAGAGGAATGTGGGGACAAGATGAAATAAACTGCTAAAGTTTGTTTCACTACTCCAGGGAAGGGATTGATAGGTTAATGGATACTGATAGGCAAAAACAGAACATCAATAAAATATTTTTTTAAATAAAGAAGAAAAATGCAGAAAGGGACACACAAAACTTCTTATTGCCTTATTAAATTTAATACATGCACAAGCCAACAATATATGACAGTAATTCAATTTCTTATATAAACTACTTGTTTTTTTAAATGTATATCAAAATGTTTGTTGATTGCTAAGTTCACAGAAAGAAAATGAAAACAAAATGAAATGATCTGATCATGCTAGATATGAAAATAGGGAATGTAAAATATTTTTATCTAAGGACATTTAAAACTGGGCTAAGCATAAGTTTGAGATATTTAGCTAGTTGGGTAGGTAAAAATGACATCTTGAGATCCCTTGCATGTATTAATGTGATAGTAATGGGAATTAAAGATTCCCCTGTATTGGCTTGGTTTTCAAATTGATTGTGTTAAAACCCAGAGTTTGTTAATCCCACCTGTGGGATGGGCTTGTTGATGTGAAAAGAAAGTCCTGAACTGGGAGGAGCTGGTGATGTAGATTTGGAGAGACACTAGAGAGAGGCGGAAGATCTTTTTGGAAGCAGCACCTCGTGGAGAGAGAGAGAGACTAAGAGAATTGCTGGTGGCCGCTTTGAATTGCCCTGGACTTTTGGGACCTGCCCCCTGAGCTGCCAAGGACTGAGGAGACATGGCTGTTTTGCTGGTACTTTGTCTGTCTGTTTTGATGTTGTTTTGCCAGATTTGTCCACTGGTGAAAGACAGTCCTTTTGTTGAAGAAGTCCTGGAACCTGGCTGTTCGCTAAGAAGGCCTGAGACTGTCCTGCAGACAGAGAGTGAATACTGTCCACTGGTGAGGGACAGTGCTGTTGTTGCAGGGGTCTGGAGACTGTCCTGCAGACAGAATGAATACTGTCCACTGGTGAGGGACAGTGCTGTTGTTGCAGGGGTCTGGGAGCCTTTCTGTTGGTTCAGAAGCCCTGAAGAAGGATTTTCTTGTTGTATGTTTACAGAAATCCTTGGGGAGGGTTTTGCTAATGTTTTCAGGGGTTCTAGGACTGTTCTACAGACAGAGGATGAATTAATGAAGGGACTGGCAATGTATCTTGTGGCCTTGCTAAGCCTTGTCTCCCCAGGAACTAAGATTGCTGAGAACTCGCCTCGTGTCAAGATGAAGAAAAGACCTCCATTTGGGTATTAAATGCTGTGTTTAAACTTGATGTAACTCTGGGGTAGATTCAGTTGTGATCTAGGGGTGGGGAACTTTTGACCTTATGTTTGGAAACTAATCTCCATTTGAGAAGAGGGGCTTTGTGGTGGACTTAATTAAGGTATAGCCTAAGGGTGGAGAAGTATTTAGAACAGAGACTTTGTAATTGATTGAATGATTGGAAGGTCCTGGGGTGGGGTAGTACTTGGAGATTATTTAATCACACTTAGTAAATGCTGTATTTTGAAATGATGTCATGTTTTGATCTTCTCTGTTCTGGGTTTGTTACTGAATAAAATAGAGAGCACCTATGCTGGTATTTTGAACCTGGGAAGTTGCCTTTGCTTGGTATTACATTACAATTAAGTATAAATATGTTCAAGAGCTTACTCTATATCTCTTTTGCTGATATTTGTGTCTGTTTGTGTATGTATATATATCCATATCCATTTATATATTTGTGTGTGGATAAATAGCTAAATCCAGAGATGAACACTTTTTCCCCCTCTTTAGATGAAGGCCATATCTCTTGCTAGCTAAATGTAAGACTAACTCCATGTGTTAATCTGAAGAACAGTTAGTATAAAAGATAGGCATCTTAAGAACAGTCATTTGGAGCTCTTCAGATACAAAGGCACAAGAAAAGCATTATAGGAAAAAGCCTAAAAAATAGAAACTTGAAATGTCTTCATTTTGTGTTTTGGAGTTAGAGCGATTATTGATCGGCTTCTGCACAAACATGTTTTTCACGTTTGTGCTGAACAGGAGAATGGTTAATGCATCCTAAATGCTCTTCACCACATGAAGTAAGTAAACTATAGAATAACTTGGTTAAGCTCAAGTACGAATACACATTTCAATTTGGCATTTAATGCTAAAAGAGGCTGCTAATAAACCGTAAGCATGGTCCTTTGATTCTCATCTCTGTGGAAGACTAAACAGGGTTAAGTTCACAAGTTCACAGGTAGGACTGCCAGTGGGTTTGTCACAGGCTGCTGTGCAGAAGAAAACAGTAAAGGTTGATAGGAGACAGGAAAAGTTTCAGTCCTATTTTGTTTGAGGTAGCAGTAAAAAAAAATATATATATAATGGGTACTATACAAAGTGAATAAAAAATAGTGGGAAATACAGATGAAATCAAAATTGAAGAAGAATGGGATTGGGGTCGTAAATGATCCTCATCCCAGTGCATATTTACTCACCCTAGGTGAATTCTTTTGTGCCTTCTATCCCTTCATACTTGTGTTGATAATAAACTTAAACCTCAACCTTTGGAAGCTTTGGAAGGAGGTAGGAAGACCTTTTACTGTTATGCTGAGCCATGCTGCACTCTTAGAAGTATAGTAAAACCTTAGTTTGAAATCAGAGGATTGGGAAACATTCATTTTTAAAGTTAATTTGTCTTGAGTTATCAAATATTTTTCTTAAAGAACAGTTAGATATCTGGTTGCCTAGGCAATTAAAATTTGGCACCTATATTGCCACAACATGTTCTGTAGTGTTGCATTTTATTTAATACAGAGTAGAGCTAGAGAAGCAACAAGATAATTGTTGATCTTTCGTGTGATACTGATTGACACAGGGTGAATCCCAGAATTGGAGGGGACTTCAGGGGTCATCCGGTCTAATCCCTATCTGAGAGATCCCCAACAACTGGTCATCCAAGCCACTTGTTAAAGACTTTCAGTGTCAGAGAACATACCTCCTAAGTGATCTCATTTTACTTTTGGATGACTCTACTCCTGGGAAGTTTTTCCTCATATTTATCTGAAATCTGCCTCCCTGTAATTTTCATACATTGATCTTTATTCTGCTCATTGGAGCCAAGGTAAATGCATCTAGTTCCTTTTCTTCTTGATGACTCTTCAA
This sequence comes from Petaurus breviceps papuanus, assembly GCF_028583685.1. Taxonomy (NCBI): domain Eukaryota; kingdom Metazoa; phylum Chordata; class Mammalia; order Diprotodontia; family Petauridae; genus Petaurus; species Petaurus breviceps. The sequence goes on from NW_027185903.1 coordinate 13,187,296, forward strand.
ATATGTTTCTTGTAAGTCTTTTCTTCTTTAGTCTAAACATCCCCATTTCCAATACACAATTTTATATTTCATAGATTATTTTGAGATATAAAAGATAGTATTTTACATAAATATTTCCGTGTACCAAATATTATATTATTATTATTATTTTTAAAATTTATACTGGAATATGTCTAGCCCAGTCAGAATTTATTCTTTAATTCTGGATGTTAATTTCTTTTAAAAAAATTATAAAATATTAGAATATTAGCAGTAGAAAGAAACCAAGAAATCATTTACTCTAACAAACTCAAGGCTCAGAAAGGTTGTTATTTATCCAAAGTCACACAGCTAGTTAACAGCAGAGTCAAGAAAAGAACCTAAAGGTAGGTGCTAGTTATTAGAACAGGAGACTGATAATCATTTCACTTCTCTTTCTGGTGTTGTCATTGTTTTACTAACCTTTACTAACATGAGATACTTCTTTCTGTATTTGACCTCCTTGGAGTAAATGCCTTACAATGGGATTTCCAGACCACAGGTATGGACATTTTAGTGATTTTTAAAGAAAAATTTCTATGCGAGTCATTCCCTAATTGATAGTCAAAAGATATGACCAGGGAATTTTCCAATGAAGAAATGAAAAAAAATTATAATCATATTAAAAAATGCTCTAAAAATTATTGATTAGGGAATGCAAACTAAAACAACCTTGAGATATCATTTTACACCTTTCAGATTGGCTAAAATGATTGAAGAGGAAAGTGACAGTGTTGGAGGGGAGATGGGAAAATTGGGACACTAATTCACTCTTGGTGGAACTATGAATTGATCCAACCATTTTGGAGAACAATCCGGAATTATGCCCAAAGAGTTATTAAACTGCACTATACCCTTTAACTCAGTAATACCATTACTAGGTCTATTTCCAAAGATGGTTTAGAGGAAAAGGAAAAGAACATATATATTCCAAAATACTTAGAGCAGCTCTCTATGTGGTAGCCAAGAATTCCATATTGTGGGGATGCCTGTCAATTGGGGAATGTCTGAACGAGTTGTTGTATATAATTATAATGGGATACTATTGTGCAATAAGAAATGACGAGCTTGATGATCTTAGAAAAACATAGACTTGCATGAAATGATGAAGAGCAAAATGAGCAGAACCAAAAGAACATTGTATATGGTAACAGCACATTGTTTTAAAAACAACTTTGAGTGAATAAATCATTTTGATTATTATAAATATTCAAATGAACTGCAAAGGACATAGGAAGGAAGACACTATCTGCATTCAGAGAAAGAATTGATAAACAGAAGCATGTGTGGAAAGATTTTACACACACACACACACACACACACACACACACACACACACATATATATTTGTGTCTAATGGTAGCCATCTCTAGCCCAGGGTGGGTGAGGGAAAAAAAGAGGAAAAATTTACATCATAAGTTTATTGTATATTTAAAAGGAATAGCAAATTTTACATAATAAATTCTCAATTTCATGTGCAGTCATTTTGTTTGTTTGCTTGTTTGTGGAGGGCAGGGCAATTGGGATTAAATAATTTGCCCAAGGTCACACGGCTACAAAGTGTTAAGTTTCTGAGGCCAAATTTGAACTCAGGTCCTCCTGACTCCAGGGCTGGTGCTCTATTCACTGTGCCACCTAGCTGCACCCCCCCCCCCCGCTTTTTCACAATTGAAAACTTCCCTTTTTAACCTTGCAGCATTAATCTTACTTGTGTAAAGGCATGTCAGTTTTTTATAATCAAAATTATCGATATTATCTTTTGTGATTACCTCTTTTTTTTTAAAGTGAGTTTTCCCCACAGCCATAATTATGAAAGGTAATTTAATCTTGCTCATATCTATTTTCATCATATGAAAAATCTTATACTTGAGCTTACTGTAGTATTTTGTTTAAGTAAGGTGTTGGTCTTAACCTGATTTCTGCTGAACTGCTTTCCAATTCTAGTAGCATTTGTCAATAGGAATTTCTTCCCTAAGCAATTTATGTTCATGGGTTTATTAAATGCTATTTCTGATTCTCCTTTGTCTAGTTTCATAATGGTCTCCTTGTTGATCAACTGTTCTATTTTTAACCAATATCAAGTAGTGTTGATAATTATTGCTTTTTAATGTAATTTGATGCACGGAAATGCTATTTGTCTTTTATTTCTACTTTTAAAAAATTTCCCCCTTGAGATTCTATCTAGACCTTTTGTTCCTTTAAATGAATTTTGTTAATATTTTGTTTCTTTCTATGAAGTATCCTCTTAGTAGTTCTGTAAAGTACCTCTCTATAAAATATTCTTGATTGGTATAGCACTACATATTTAAATTGATTTAGGTGATGTATTCAATTTTATTGTGCCAGTGTGTTCTAAGCATAAGCAATAAATATGACCCCACCTTCAGTTACTTAAATCATCCTTTATAATTAAATTTTACTGTGAGTTGTATCACTCTGAACCACAGTATGACACATATTCATGGGCAATGGATAGTCTCTCAATTATTTGCAATTCTTTATTATTATTATGTAATTAACTCTTACTGTGAATTACATGAGTTTGGGCCATAGTTTGAAACATGTAGGATGATCTGAGGATACTAATTCTGCAATCATTTTGCCTTAGTATAGTTCTGTGCTTCATCCCAGTATATGAGATCTCAAGCTTGTGACATGGTATCTTTGTGCATATAGATAGATAGGTCCAGGCCTCACCAAGAATCCTCTCTGTCTCTGTCTCTATCTGTGTTTCTCTGTGTCTCCATCACACACACACACACACACACACACACACACACACAAACACACACACCACATCCCTACTTGCTTCTCTTGAAAGATAAAGAACCCAGAGAAGTATGGAAAGGCATTTGAAAACAATATACCATGGTGCTATGATAATGTGAAAGGGAAGAAAAATATGATCAAATTGAATACTGTGTAATTAGAATGCCCAGTCTAGAGTCCCTGGTTCCTTCTCTTATTTACCCCTTACCAGGAGGCCATTCTTTACTTCTAATATGTGGACCCATTCAAATCTGTTTCCACAATGTAACATCAAGGGAGAAGTTAGAAAATAGGAGTATCTGGTTGATCACTAAAATGTTGAGCTTAGGTTGTTATTTTTTTTAAAGTTTTGTACACTATTTTTTTCTGAAGTCATGCAGGGGAAAGTGTGGCCTGAATTATACAAATAGGTGCCTCATCTTTTCTGTTCTTCTCTTTGCCCATATAGGCTCAATCATGATTGAATACTTCAAAACTTCAGCTTCTTAGTTTTCTTGAGCCAAGCAGGCCATTTTCCTTTAAGAGAAGATTAAACATACTCAATCTATTATTATACCTGCCTTGTAGAGAAAAGTAAGTGGTGAATATCAAAGCATGTGAAAGATGAAAATCTTTATGTAGTGCTGTGATTAATATTTATTAATATGAAGGTCTAGAGCAATAGCAAAATTGAGAAGTAATTTTTGCTTTCACTCCTGTGCATTATGCTTTCCCCTTTTTTCTTTCTATTTCTCTGACATAAGCCATACTATCTGAATTTCAAAATAAGACAGGCAGCCCACAGGACCCTAAAACTGCCTTCCCTTCAACAAGAGTCCTTGATGACAGTTCATGATCATAATCACAACCCACTGTTCACATCCAGCCAAACCCACTATCTTAAAATTGATGAAAATGGTTTTGCCATTATTTGAGCACCAGCTGGTGGCCTGTTCTGAAAGCTGTGAATAAAGGCAGCATTTATTGTGCTGTTGGGTAGGGTTGCACTGATGCAGGCTTTCAATTCATCTGGAGAAATCTACAATGGGAGCCCAGAGAGAGGTGCTTTTTTGTATGGGCTAAAGAGGAAAGCAACATGGTGAATTATTCCACTCAGGCCTCTTCCTGATCTCTGGTTGTGACAAGGTATTGTGTTTTCTTGTCCCAAAGTGCTAAGGACGGGATGTATTAGTCTAGAAAGGTAAGACCTCCAAAATTAATTTCTAGTTGCTTGTCTTATGTTCCAATGAATTTTCCAGCTGAACATAGACACCAGCTAACATGGTATGACTATAATATACACAATAGATGTACTTATGAATTTTTCTCTCATTTTTATGGATCTTTTAGAGAAAAAGTAGTCAGGAATAGGATACTCAAGTGAATGCCCGTGTTGGGTGAAATCTCAGGATGCCCGGCCACTGAATAGTTTCCAGATGTGGTAGATTTCCATTGCTGTTCCCTTCTCCACATTTATTTATTTATTTGTTTTTGCTTTTGGAAGGCAATTCGGGTTAAGTGACTTTCCCAAGGTCACATGGCTATTTTTTGTGTTAAGTGTCTGAGGCCGGATTTGAACTCAGGTCCTCCTGACTCCAGGGCTGGTGTTCTATTCACTGTACCACCTAGCAGCTCCTAAGAGGCTTTTTTTTTTTGGAGAGCAATTGGGGTTAAGCAACTTGCCCAAGGTTACATGGTTAGTTTTGTACGTGTGTGTTAAGTGTCTGAGGCCGGATCCAAACTCAGTTCCTGCTGACTCCAGGGCTGGAGCCCCTTCTCCACATTTAAAAGTGAAAGAACTATAGGTGGCCCCATTCAAATTACTAGAAAAAAAGTTATTTTCTTACTGTCAGAATAATACTGAAATGTTAATTTCTGATATGGTATATATATATATATATATATGTGTGTGTGTGTGTGTGTGTGTGTGTACATACACATAAATATATACACACCTACATATACTTACATAATTAGACATAGCATAAATAAACCAAAACTCTTGTGGGGGGGCCTCTCTTTCAATAATTTTTAAGAGTGTAAAGGAATCCTGAGACCAAGAAATTTGAGAACTGTTAGATTAGAGGAATGTAAAAATCTGTCACAGTTATCCAGAGTCAGAAAAGTTACTGCAGCTTGAACATAAACCTCTTCTTGTTCAGGACTGCCATAGTTACTCCTTGTAAAAAGTACAGCTGTTGATTAATGTGCTGTAGTGTAAATTAGGGGTACATTCCTGAAGCCTTTATCTATTGTAGTTTTGATTTTTCTTTATCTTTACATTATGTTAGATATCCTGGAAATTGTGGTGGTATACCAGGCAGTTGTGACCAAGAATAAAAATTTAAGGAATTTTTAACATGTAAAAAGAAAGGGGAAAAAAAAAAACAATGACAAAATGTCTAGAAGTGTTTCCATAAAATAACTGAAGGGATAGAGAAGCTTCCATATGAAAAGACTCAGACCTGTTTCTTGTGTGGAGGGTGGATGGCATGACACTTTGCCCCCAGTTGCCATCCAGGAGTGGGCTGGAGCTGGCCCCAGTGATCTAGGAAGAGTCTTGTTGTTAAATTTTCATTGCATTTGTTGATTGTCTAGACTTAAGAAGGTGATGGGAAGAACTTAATGATGCAGATTAAAAATGAAAAGTGTGTCATGCATTCATTATTGAGAGGAAGAGCTGTTTGTTAAACATTTACTGGCATACCACAAGTACCATCACTTAACATTCATATCCTATTCATGGGGAGACAATTTTCTGAGCCTCCACTCCTGGAACTCACCTCTTAGGCTTCTGCCAGTGATTCTGTTCTTTTCAGGAACAACTGTACCTGGAGTCCAATAGAGTCCAATATATCCTGTACTAAGATTCCCCAATATACTCTGCTACAACACTATTTCACCCACCCATCATGCCAATCCTAGTTACAACTGAAAAAACCTAGCTTCAGCCAGGAAAATAAAGGGTGAAAAGCTCAATGGAGATGCAAAATTTCATAAAATTGTAAAAAGGTATGAGTAGATGAAAATGGGATGCAGCAGGTTATAGTGAAAAGAACACTGGATCTAGAGTTAGAACCCACATCTGATACCACCTGTGTGGCCTCCCTAGGCTACAGTTTTCTCATCTGTAAAAAAGGAAAGTTTGGACTTAGCTCATGAGGTCCCTTCCAATTCCATAGATATGATCCTGGATCCTATGGTCTTACAAAATTGTTCACCTGGACTCCTAAAAATAGGGGGTGCCCTTGATGTTGGAAAGAGGTAGCTCAGGAACATAGAGTAATACATTGAACAGGGGTAGTACATTTAGGGGCAAGGAGTATATCACCATAGGTCAGTAAAGCGGGATTTTTATGTGTGACAGAAAGAGAAAATAAATACATACCCCTAGGCTAGAACTTTCTAACCTTAGAAGAAACTGTGGCAGCTTTTCATACTTCCTTTGAATTTTGTGTACAAGAGTATGTTTTCTTCCTCCGCATTTTCATAGGACTCAGACCCTCAAGCCAATGAATCATAAAATCACTCATTCTATTAAGTGTTCATGATTTCATATGGCGCTCTGCTCTCTCCTGCTGGAACTGTCACAAGGCTCCTTTCCCACACATTTCTATTTCTTTTATCTCCAAGCTCTGAGTTTGCTGTCAGAGTCTTGTGGTTATGACTTCTCATGACTGTTTTCCCATAAAAGGACTGTCTTCTCTTCCAGCTCTTTTTCTTCTTCTGCCTCTTCCAGCTCCTCTTCCAATTCCTTCTCCTCCTTTTCTTCCTCTTCTTCTTCCAGGTCCTCCTCTTCCCACTCCTCTTCCTCCTCCTCCTCAAATGGGAGGAGGGAGCGTCAGAAAATTGCCATCTACCCTTGGTAAATTAAGCCACACAATGACTGGATGTATGTTTTCATTAGACTTGAATTCTTCAAAAACAATGTAGAAGTGACTGAAGTTCAATTCCATTCAACCAAAAATGTATTAAGTGCCTACTGTATGCAAGGCAGTCTGCTGTAGGTAGACACAAGCAAAACAATCCCTGATCTCAAGATATTTCTCATCTAACAAGGGGGACAATATAGTCACAAAATAAATACATAAAAGGTATATACAAAATAATAAACCAATCAATGAGCAGTTATTAAATAACCTACTATGCACACTATGTTAGGAATTGTAGATATGAAGACAAAGACTGAAACAATCCCTACTGGCAGGGAGCTTATACAAAGAAATACTAAGAGGGAGAAAGTGTTACTAACTGGGGGGTTGGGGAAGAATGAGGAAAGGCCACATGTAGGTGGTGGCTCTTGAGCTGACCTTTGACATGTGACAAATGAAAAGTTCAAGAGACATAATTTTGGGGTAATTAAATCATTTTATCAGTCATGGCTAGCAAATAATTAATAAAAGGATGGTCATTTGGTTTTCTCTCATAAACCAAAGAACCCTTATGGAGCCCTCTTGACCCTTATATACCCTAGGAAGAATAGGTATTCTAAACAGGCAGCAATCAAATCTGATTGGTTAGCCATTAATGAAAGAATGAATATTAGAATAGGATATAATAATTCTAATGAGGGGCTGGGGGACTTAGTCTTACTCCCAGACAACCCCCAACCTTGGGCAATGTAGACAAAGGATCTAGCCCCAATCCAAGCCTGAGTAGAATACAATGGGTCAGAATTCACCTACATTAAATTCTTTGTAAGGTTTTTCTAGTTGAGTGGGGTAACAATTCCACCTAGATACTAAGATAGTCTAGGTAGGGTATATTTGGGGGTAAGGTCAGTAATGTCCTTCAAAGAGTGGCTTTATTTATCTACAGGGGTTTATTTTTGAATGAGGAAATAGAAAGAAAAATCTTAATCTTGGAAGAAAGAAATAACCATTTCTCTCATTGGAAAGCTAGGAATTCTATGAGAGAAGTGAGGAGGAAGTCCGTTTTAGACATGAAAGATCACTTGAAAAAAGGAACAAAAGTGGAAGATGGAATATCCCACATGGCAGTAGCTAGCTGGTCAGTAGGCCAGGGAAACAGAATATGTAAAGGAAAACAATGTGAGAGACTGGAGAGATAGAGGGTAGACTGTGAATCTCTTGTGGTCATTTCTGAAAGTCAAACCCACTGTAATAAACCTGTAGGCTCTGAAATATGGATTCATGTATGCTGCTTCTGGAATGTGCTTCCTGGGTTGGAGCTCTCCCTTTCCTTCCCTCCAAGTCTAGGGATCTCTAGCTAGGCTTTTCTAGATCTTTCTACTTGTTTATGCTCTTTCCCCCACACCAATCCCGTTGAATTTATTTCACGTTTACTGTACATGTACTTTGTCTTAACATACATAGCAATTATAGGGTGTGGTAGGCTTGGCTGGCAGAGTGCCACTATGCTCTGTGGCTGAAGTTCTAGGCAGAAGTGTTGCCTCTGGATTCAGTCCTTTTCCCCTTTTTGAAACAGTTTTTGGGTTATAGTACACAGCGTCTTTTTCATTTGAAATATCTGTCTCTGGGTCAGGCAGTCTTTGCCCAACTGATAGGTAATCCCTTTTGTTTTAGGGTCCTCTGAGGTAAGTGTCCATTAACCTCTTCCTAATGACCAAGTAATTCAACTAATTCTCCTGTGGTCAATAAGTAGTTGTGGTGAATTGTCTATCATAACTACTGCAACATCTCCCACTTACTGTCCTAGTGATGCCCCTGAGGGGCAAAGGGAGTGAATGATTCTTCTCTGTTGTTATTAGTCCATTACCCTATTCAATGGTGCTCTTGCTATCAACCTCAAATGATTAGTGACCCAGTTTCACTTAGCCAATTAAGATCAATTATCTTTTTGTTGTTGTTCAGTTGTTCCAGTTACACCGACTCTTCATGACCCCATTTGGGGTTTTCTTGGCAAAGATATTGGAGTGATTTGCCATTTCCTTCTCCAGTTCATTTTACAGATGAGGAAACTGAGCATTAAGTGATTTGTCCAGTAAGTTTCAGAGGCCAGATTTGAAGATGAGTCTTTCTGACTTCAGGCCTGGCACTCTAGTCACTGTGCCAACTAGCTGTGCAATTAGCTTTTGCAAAGAGATATTTACCCCAAAGCTTTCTAACAAGACTAGAAGTACAAGCATTCTCCATCTCCCAGGAACACCTGGGAGGAGGCACACTCTCCTTTATCCTAATTCCCACTCTGGATAGAGTAGCCAAAATCTTAAAACTAGATTCTATGTAGCATTTGTCCCACCGAATTCACTTCAAATGTGGCATAACCAGTGGATAAATAAGTCTGCTTTTCTGCTACTGCTGGACTGGGCCAGGTGGGTCACTCGGGATTTTGCTCATTACTACCTGGCATCTGGCAAATCTCAGCTTGGACTCCATTCCCAAATTTCTGGTAATTCTCTGCTGATCTTTAAAAGTTCACAAAATCAAAATCATTCCTTATCTCCACCTAAAAGTAGGAAAGAAATAAAGTCACTCCGCTCCACTTAGATAAAGGCCTGTGAGGTCTCCTCATCAATTTAGTCTTTGCCTCATCACTTGAATAGAGTTCACAATAAATCATTAAGTGCCCACTTCATGAAACTAAGAGGAATATAAAGGTAAAATCTAAATGGATGTCTTTTGTCCTCAAAAAGCTTACAATCTAGGAGCGAAGGTAAGGCATGGAACATACATAATCAAAATATGGAACAGAGCATAACAAAAAGATTGACATGAGGGAAGCATGAGCTCTGAAAGCAATTTCTTTTCTTCTTTTTTTTTCTTTTGGAGGGGGGGAGTCAGGGCAATTGGGGTTAAGTGATTTGCCAAGGTCACACAACTAGTAAGTGTTAAGTGTCTGAGGCCTGATTTGGAGTCAGGGTCCTCCTGACTCCAGGGCCGGTGCTCTATTCACTGTGCCACCTAGCTGCCCCCTGAAAGCAATTTCTAAAGAGAAGTTCAAAAATGCTTTTAGGGATGGCAGCACCAAGCCCCGAAGTGGACAGCCCCTCAACATGAAGGAGGCAACACACCTGACAATGTATAGTTTCTGCTATATTTATTGGGGAAAAATCAGCAATACTACTTGCCATTTAAATGTTGTAAGAATCAATTCAAATGAATGAATAATATCCTTTCCCAAAGTCTAATTAAGCTAGGCTAATAAAAGTAGCAGTAACCTGTCTCCCCAGTAATTCTGGAAGTGGAGAATATGTGTTAGATTACCTTTTTATTCTAGATGAATAGACTACACAGGGAAGGGAGAAAAAGCCAGCTTTGTATGTATTCATTCAACAAATATTTATAGAATGAAGACATGCTTCTGGTGTATTTTGTAGCTAGAATTCAAAGAATTATATTTAACTTTGGATATAATTGAAAGGGATAACTGAGAAGTAGAAAAGGCTGTTGGATTCTGTTCATTTTGGTTTTATTCACTGCATTGCATTGTTCCCTTTTTGAGATACTTAAAAAATCATTTTTGCATAAAGAATACTAAAAATGATTTTTGATCAGTAGTAAATTAAAAATCCTGATTATATTAAAATGAGAAAAGTAGAACTAGAAGAGTATAGAACATACTAAGATCAGATAAGAGAAAAAAGTTAATGGGAATGAATGAATGAAGAAGCCTAATGAGGACTTGGAATGACTAAAAATTTAGAAAATTTTACATGTTGAAAGTTTTATTGTTGTTGAGTCATTTTTTTTAAGTCATGTCTGAGTCTTTGCAACCCCATCTGGGGCTTTCTTGCAAAGATATTGGAGTGATTTGCTATTTCCTTGCCTAGTTCTTTTGCAGTTGAGGAAACTGAAGCAAACAGGGTTAAGTGATTTCCCCAGGCATAAAGTGTCACAGAGGCCGGATTTGAACTCAGGTCTTTCTGACTCCAGGCCTGGTGTTGTAGACACTGAGTCACCCAAGTGCCCCCAGATTGTGCTGTAGGACTATCATTTTGGCTGCTGTGTGGAAAGATAAATTAGATAACAATAATAAACAATATTTGTGTGATGTTTTAAGGTCTGCAAAGTACTTTACACATATGTAAATGTACATAATATACATACATATTTACAGGTACACATATATCTCTGTATCTCTATCTAAACTTATTTAATCCTCACAACTACCCTGTGAGGTCTGTTGTTATTGTCCTCATTTCACAGATGAGGAAGGTGGGGAGCAGTGAGGTTAAGAGACTTGCCCAGAATCACAGGACCAGGGAGTAGATGAGGCAGATCTTGAAGGGAGGTCTTCCTGACTCTCTGTCCTGCTCTCTGCCCAAGGCACCACCTCATTGCATGCATTAGGAATCGAGCAGTTAAGAAGCTCTTGTAATGGTCTAAACAAGAGGTGATGAGGGCCTGACCCCTCATCACTGTAGCTGTGTGAGTTCAGAGTAGAGGACCAAAGGTGCTGGGAAATTAGAAGAAAGGGTATAAAAAATCAAAAGTTCCATGGTCCCCCTCATTCACCTACAGGAACCTGGGAAACCCAAGGCAGGAGATCAAAAGAAGGTGTGTTTGGTTCTCAGGCTGGAATTATCCAGAATAGGGGCAGATCCCTTCCAGGATCATCTGACTGGTTACCACACCCAGGGACTGTGAGGTGTTGCAAACTTATTCATAAGAGGCACAGTTTCAAGGAATTATAGAATCTCAGAAGTCAACAGAGACATGATATGTTACTTTTTCTTCTCTTATTGCTACTGCTAGGATTTCTAATACAATACTTAAAACTATTGGTGACAGTAGGCATCCTTGTTCACACCTGGTCTTAATGGGAAGACTTCTAGCTTATCCCCATTACGAATAATGCTTGCTGATGGTTTTAAATGCTTTTTATCAATTTAAGGAAAAATTCATTTATACCTATACTTTCAAGTGTTTTTTTTTAATAGAAATGAGTATTGTGCTTTATCCAAAGCTTTTTTTCTGCATCTATTGATATAATCATATGATTTTTAAACTTTTATTACTGATATAATCAATTATGCTAATAGTTTTCCTTATGTTAAACTATCCCTGCATTCCTGGGAAAAATCCCACTTGGTCATAATATATAATCTTTGTAATATATTGTCAATTCTAGTCATGCCATTCTAATATTCCACAAGACATGGTTTAGATCAGAGGTGTCGAAAACACATCACCCAATAGGCTGCATGTGACCCACAGCAATCTCAACCTGAAGTAATTGCGGAAATATTTAACAAAATAAGTAAAAATATAACAAATCTTATATGATATTAATATGTTGCTTTCTAAGTTAATGTGCACCCACAGGGATCCTTATGTATACTTCAGTGGTCCCCATTTCTTTTATTTTTTTTAATGCTTTATTAACTTCTGAATTACATCATCTGTTTCTGCCAGATTTTGAGTTACAAATTTTCTCCCCATTTCTCCCCCACCCACCGCCCCAAAATAGCAGTCCCACAGGATATCCCCTCCTCCAATCTGCTCTCTCCCACATTTTCCCCCATACCCCTTTCCACTTTTCCAGTGGATCTCTATGCCTCAGTGCCTGCACATCCCATTTCCCAATTACATGTAAGATGGTATTAATAATAGTATATATATATATATATATACATATTTGAATATTTGATTTCAAAATTTTCAATTCCAGATTCATTCCCCTCCTTCCCTGTCACGCACCCCTACTGGGAAGATATGCAGTTCAGTGTAGGTTGCACATGTGTGGCTAATGCAAAACAATAACATAGTAGATACATTGTAAAAGACTGATTACACTTCCCTCCCTCCCATCCCACCTCCCACCTGCTTTATTCTCCACTTTGATCCCATCTATTTTCAAAAGTGAGTGCTTCCAACCTCCCTCCCCACCAGCCTACCCTCCCTTCTGTCATATCCCCTCTTATCCCCTTCCCCCCCTATTCTCCTGGAGGGTGAGATACCCTATTTAGTGTGTATTTGTGATAGTAATGGAATGTGGAGATTCCCCTGTATTGGGCTTGGTTTTCAAATTGATTGTGTTAAAACCCAGAGCTTGTTAATCCCACCTGTGGGAAGGACTTGTTGATGTGAAAAGAGAGTCCTGAACTGGAAGGAGCTGGTGACGTAGATTTGGAGAGACAAGAGAGAGGCGGAAGACCTTTTTGGAAGCAGCACCTCGTGGAGAGAGAGAGACTAAGAGAGTTGCTGGTGGCCGCTTTGAATTGCCCTGGACTTTTGAGACCTGCCCCCTGAGCTGCCAAGGACTGAGGAGACATGGCTGTTTTGCTGGTACTTTGTCTGTCTGTTTTGATGTTGTTTTGCCAGATTTGTCCACTGGTGAAAGACTGTCCTGTTGAAGAAGTCCTGGAACCTGACTTTTGGTTAAGAAGCCCTAAGACTGTCCTGCAGACAGAGAGTGAATACTGTCCACTGGTGAAGGAC
>NW_027185903.1:13210425-13237399 GCF_028583685.1 Petaurus breviceps papuanus
ACTACTGTGCTTCTAGTTCTGTAACATTATCGATAATATGTGCCAAACAACATCCATATACTATAACATCTGGAGGAACATCTGCTTAAGTAGCTTCAAGTGATTTTGGAAAGAGAGAAGACTTACTGTTGTTTTCTTCTCTGGGTTATAAAACCAAGAAATAATGCCAAGCTCGTAGGCCTGCTGTCTTCATGTGCCTGGACACAGTTGTCACCTACCCTGAAAGATTGATATTTCTTTGTAAGAAAAGACAGCGTGATAGATTTGTAGAAACTATCAAGTGTATTGGAGAATAGGATATTATTATGCTGGTTCTTTTCATTTCCTTTTTTTTCTGTTCTTTTGGAACATGGCATTATTTGAATAGCTATTCTGGACACAAAAAAACCTCTCCACTTGCCACTTTTCTTTGCACAGGCAAATGCATAAAAGCAAAATTGCCCAAATGAGAGAAAATGCTAATGTGCTATTTCCCTTTGGATGCGAAATCAACTCATCAAGCACTCTGAGCTTCTTTAGTTGGTCTTAGGTTATCTTCTCAAGGGACAGCATTGATTGGTGGTGCTATCTCAAATTCAATGTCAGCTCTCATTCAGATGCTTTGGGGAGATCAACACTTAACAGGAAGTGCAGCATTGAGAATTACTCAGCTTGCTTGCTGAGTAATTTTTCCAAAACTCCGTCCTGAGTCTGTGGGAGGCTTTGAAAAGTCAAATGCATTTAGAATGGTGTGTGGACCATTATATGTACATTGCATTTAGAGAAAGCAGGTGAATAAAAGAAAAAGCGCTTAAGAGCCAGATACTGCACTAAGCACTGTGCATACAAAACAAGTAAGATAGTCCTTATCTTAAAAGAGCTTGCATTCTTTTTTCTAAAATAAATGTTACTGATATTTGTGAGTTTCACATTTGTCCCAGTATATCCTCCTTTTATTTCTCCTCTCTTCCCCAATTAAGTGGTATAGTTCATAGAATGCTGGCCCTGGAATTAGGAAGACTTGAGTTCAACGTAAATTCAGATGCTGTGTGACCTTGGGAAAGTCACTTAAATTCTGTCTCAGTTTCCCCATCTGCAAAATGGAGATGATGATAACATTGTTGTTTATCTTTCATTTCAAGGATCATCAATGATATCATGGGATGATGTCTTGACACACCAGAGGTTTTAGTACTTCAGTGGATAGAGTGCTGGGCTTGGGGTCAGGAAGACTCATCTTCCTGATGATCTTAGCCTCAGAAACTTAGTAACTGTGTGACCCTGGGAAAGTCATTTAACCCTGTTTGTCTCAGTTTCCCCATCTGTGAAATGAGCTGTAGAAGGAAATGGCAAACCACTCCAGTATCTTTGCCAAGTAAACCCTAATGGGGTCATAAAGACTTGGACATGACTAAAATGATTGAATAAAAAAAAAGGTTACATGTAACTGAGATTCTGTGAAGTTTCTGGCACATTCTTAGATTTTTTTCCCTTTGTGTATATGGATGATAATATCACCTACCTTGCAGGGTTTTGAGGATCAAATAAGATATATCTGTAAAGCATTTAGCACAGTGCTTGGCACAGAGTAGGCACTTAGTAAATGCTTATTTCCTTTCCTTCCTCTCCCACCTAGTTCATATAACTAAGAATATTTTTTAGAACAACAGTAATAATAGGGAAAAAATTAATGAAACTGATACGTTGAGAAACTGTGATGATATAGGCAATGTTTCACATCTGTCGACATCACATCTTTGTAAAACAATGGGGGGACATGCATTTTAGGAGCTTACATTTTAATGGCGGAAGACAACACCTCAAAGGGAGCTAGAAGTGGGGAGGAGGAATGTGCATCGGGGTATGGTTCAGACACAGCGGTTTGGAGGCCTGCTTCCAAGGAGACAAAGGGAAAGTTTCCCTATCAGAGCCCGGCATGCCAAGGACAGGGTCTAGTAAGAGGGTTGGCAAGAGACCAGGGCATCAATCATGGTTTAGAAATGGAAGAGGATGGTGGGGAGCTGGGAAAAGAACCAGAAAAGAGCTGCTCTGAGCTTCCATGTTAGAGGAGAGCAGCAGAAAAAAAATCAACCAACTCTGTGTTGATTCTCCTAGGTGAAGTGAGAAACTCAGTGATGAGGTAGGAAGTATGTTGGAAAAGTTCAGAAGATGCCTGGGTTATGGTCACTGTTCTTTTCCCTTTCTGGATATTTGATATTCAAACCTCAGCTTCTTCATCTGTCCAATGGAAGTAATAATAATAGTTGTCTTGCCCCTCAAGGTTGTTGAGTTGGTCATTTGAGATAGCCAATGAAAGAGCTTAAAAAATTGTAAAGTGGCCAGGAGATTTCTATATAATAAAACTGAAATGTTTTCCCTGTTACTGTGAGGAAAAAAGATATCTCTTCATTGTTTAGAAAAAGTTAACACATGTAGTAACATTATGCTCAAATTATAATTATTTGAAGTGTTATATTAAGGTGAGATAATTTTACTATTAAATGAAAACTAGTTCAAGAGTGTTGAATTTCTTTAGGCCAAAAAATTTTCCAGCAGAGAATGTTTACCCGTAATTTCTTTTTGGTCTCTGAGACGTGTGTGTATGTGGTTGTTTTTGTTTGGATTTGCTATTCTTTTCTTTTCTCATATGACTTTAGAAAGGCAACACATTTAATTTCTATGTTATTTTAGTGTATGGATATATGGAGTGTTCAAGGAGGATGAGCATCTCTGGTGTGAGGGTTTACTGAGCCCTTTTTAGGACTGCTCATCCACCTTTGGTATCCACTTGCCCCCTAACTCTCAACTGTGGCTCCAGGAAGCTGTAACATGCACAGTAGCCACACCCTGGTAAAACTGTCTCAGGATACAGACTAAACCAGATAACCAATAGGCTTCAAACCCATCAGTGAGTTAGGAGAATGTCTATCTCAAGCATGCGACAACATCCCCCATTGAAATGGGCAAATGAGAACAATTTGTCCCAACAGCCATGAAGTCCTTTGAAGCAGGTGCTGTGAAGTGCTTAGAGCTTGGTCAGACATTGAAGATGCCAAGGTCATACACTGCATCCAAGGCCATCATCAACTGTCCTGATTTTTGTCTTGTCACTGGACTTCAATGACTCTGAAAGAGAGAGTGAGGGGAGGACTTTGTGCACCTCTGCCTCACTTAAATCCAGTTCATGGGCAAGTCAAGACATCACCTGTGATGTCACTAGTCCTTTTCAGAAACAAAGAACAAACAACAAAAGCAACAATAAACTTTAGGGTATACCTGTACGAGGCAAGGAGAACAAGATCACCATCACTAATGATAAAGGACATCTGAGCAAAGAAGACAATGAGCATATGGTCCAGGAGGCTGAGTAATACAAGGCTGAGGATGAGAAACAGAGAGACAAGGTGTCTTCCAAGAATCCTCTTGAATCTTGTGCAGCAGTAGCAGCAGCAGCAGCAGCAGTAGTAGTAGTAGTAGTAGTGGTGGTGGTGGTAGTGATAGCAGTAGTGGTAGTCATAGTGCTAATTGTAGTAGTGTCAGAGGCAGGATGTGACTACAGGTTTCCTGACTCCAGCTTCTACACTGAGGACTATACCACTGGTAAAATAATTCTATGATTTAAATGTTCTATATTACTCAATCTTTATTCATGTTAAGCTTACCACCTTAACTCATTCACTGTGACAGTGCTTTTGCAAGGATAAGAGCTATCGCCCCTATCTTGTAAATGGAAGGAAGGAGGAAGCAAAAGATTTGGAGATTTTCTAAGCATCTAAGCCTCTCTTCTTTCTAAGTCTCTCTTCTCTAAGCTGCTCAGGGTGTTTATAATCTAACTGGGACCTGGGAATCCAGATTAGAAGCGGTGCAGGCAAGATTCCCCTACCCCTGTACATCCTCCAGTTCACCTCTTGTTGGAGGTAGATACTATTGGGGAAGATGGATGGGCAGGTTCAATTTTCTGAGTAGTGACCAGTAAGATTCCCATATCATCCATCTTTTGAGGGGAGAGAGTGGGGTAGAATGATTTACACAGGACAAGCAGAAATGGATAGATAGTGATCATGTATCACTCAGGCTGAAATCTCAGTGTGTTTTCTACTCCCTCTCTCTCACCTCACAAATCTAATAATTTGCCAAATCTTGTTCTTTCTTCCTCCATAAAACGTCTTACGTCTCTGCTTTTCCTCATTCATATAGCCACTATATTTATTTAGACCCAGAAATATCTCTACTTGGTCTATTTCCAAAGATGATTAGGGAAAAAGGAAAAGAACCTGTATGTTCTAACATGAGAACTGGGAATTGCAGGAATGCCCATCAAATGGGGAACAACTGAACAAGTTGTGGTAAATAATTATGATGGAATACTACTGTGTTATGAGAAATGGTGAACTTTATGATCTTAGTAAAAACATGGAAAAACTTGCACAAATAATGAAGAGAGAAATGAGCAGAACCAAGAGAACATTGTATATAGTAATGGCAATACTTTTTTAAGAACAACTTTAATTGAATAAGTTACTTTGTCTATTATAAATAGCCAAATTAATTATAAAGGACATATGAAGAAAGATGCTATCTACCCTAATCAATATCAATATCAACACACACACACACATACCTATTTGTGTCTAACGATGGTCACTCTAGGGAAGGAGGGAGAAAGAAAAAAAATAGATTTCCATGATAATTTTGTTGCATATATGAAAGGAATAGCAAGTTGTGCATAGTAGATTTGTAGTTTCATGTGCGATCATCTTTTTATTGTACTATGTTATGAAAATGCTTGTATATTCTATAATTTAAAAATAAAATAAAATATTCTCATTACCTACACTATTAGGGTAACCTAATTGATTTATTTTTCTCAAACCCCTCCCAGATCAAATCCATCTTTCCCACAGTTGTCAAAATGATTTTCCTAAATTTTAAAAATCTTTTAAAAAATTTTTAGACAAGTAAAACTCAAATATTCAATAAGAAGAAAGATTATCAACTTAAATATTAAACTAAAATATAAAATAAGAAAAAAAAACATGTCATGTGCATAGCAGAATGTAGGAAAGGATTCAGAATATATAGCAATAACTTTCCATTTCAGGAAAGCCTATGCTACTGCTCTTTATGTGGAAAGTTGTTCATCTTTTCTTTGCTTCCTTGTAGATTTTTTTTTGTTCTCTACTGTATACTTCTTACTTTGTTCTTTTCCCCGCCTTCCTTTTCCCTTACCTACCCAGACTACAATAAGCATGGATATATTTATATATAGATATTGATATATACATATATAATATATAATTTATATATATTAATTATATATGTATAATATATACACATATAATACATATATAAACATATACTTTCCCTAAGCAATTTTACTCTTAATCTTCATTTTTATTTTTGTGTATATCTTTTTCCCTGTCTCTCCTAGATCCTTTACTTTACTTCTACCCTCTACCTTATCCTCCTATTACTTAACTTACCCTGCCTCCAGTGATCCCTCCATTATCCTCCCACTCCCATAAATCTAAACACCCTTTTATATACCCCTTTGACCTATTGTTTTCCTCTACCCACTACCTAACCGTCCCACAATTCCTCCCTTATCTTCCCCTTCCCATAAATCAAAACACCTTTTTGTATACCCCTTTAACCTATTCCCTCCTCCTCCCCTCTAAAGATCCCTCCCTTATCCTCCCATTCCTGTAGATCTAAATATCCTTCTATATCCCTCTTTTAAGCTATTCCCTCCCCCTCCCCCTAAAATTCCTTATCTTCCCCCCTCCCTATCCACTTAGAGTTTTTCTTTCTAAATATATGACTTTATACTCTTCTAGATGTATATGTATTTTACCCTCTTGAACCTATTCCCTACTGACGGTAGGTTTCCAGAACTAACAACTCCCCCGTCCCCCACTGAATTCCTTTGTTTTGGTCCTTCCTTTCAGACCTCATTTGTGTAAGATAATTACTCTTTTAGCTGTTCTTGAACGGTTTTACTTTTTGAAGTCATACAATACTCAGGTTTACCCCAATCTTTCTTATAAGCTACCTAATTACTAATAACAATCTTAAACATAGGTTTTACATTTTATGTACATAAAAGGTAAACAGTGTATCCTTATAGAGTCCCTTGTAATTGGTCATTGGTATGTGGCTAATATTTCTCTTGACTCTTGCATATCAAATCTTCTATTAAGTTCAGTTTTTTTTTTTAACAAAGTTCTGAAAGCCTGACAATTCATTAAAAGGCAATTTTTTTTTTCCATTCAGAATTAGGCTCAGCTTTGCTGCGTAGAATATTTTGGGCCAGAAGCCCAGTTCTTTTGCTTTTCATTATTCGGTGTTCCAAGACCTACAATCTTTTATTGTCACCACTACTAGGTCTTGTGTGATTCTAATTGTGGTATTGCCATACGTAAATTGTTTTTTTCTTGTTGATTGTAGTATTTTGTTCTTGAATTGGGGATTTCAGAATTTGACTATAACATTCCTGTGAGTTTTCCTCATAGGATCTCTTTTAGGGGGTGATCAGTGGATTTTTTTTATTTCTACTTTCCCCTCTTGTTCTAATGCTTTAGGACAATTTTCTTTAATCATTATTGATTATTGCACCAAGATTTTTTTTTATTATAGCTTTTATATAGTCCAATTATTCTTATGTTTTCTCTTCTTGATCTTTTCTCCAAATCGATTTTTTTGTTTTTTTTTCTTCAAATGTTTTTCTTATGAGATGCTTCACATTCTCTTCTATTTTTTTTCATTTTATATATTTCTTGATCTCTTATTAATTTTCTGGCTTCCCCTTGCCCAATTCTGATTTTTAAGGAGTCATTTTCTTCTTTAACAATCTGAATCTCCTTTTCTAACTGGTTGACTTTCTTTTCATAATGTTCTTATTTTTCTTGGGTTATTTTTATTTTTAGTTTTTCCTCAATATCTCTTATTGAATTTTTAAAGTCTTTTTTAAGTTCTTCAATTAATTCTTTTTGGTCAGGTGGCCATTTGACATTACTCTTTGGGGGTGGAAGAGGGTTTCTTTGCTTCAGTATCCTCCTGTGGAGAGAACTGTATTCCCATAGAAGCTCTCTATGATTGGATTCTTTGTCCTTTACCTATGAATTTTTTAGTAGTTTAGTTTTTATAATCACCTGTAGTCATGGGGTATGGGATGGTGCCTCTGGCCTCAGATCCTCTTCAGTTCTTCCCTCTGACCTTGAACTCAAACCGGGACCTCCAGGCTCCTGTAAGTGTCCATAGCCATCAGTGTCCCTGCCTCACTGCTTCTGAACTCACTGGCATGTGCTTCGTCCTTCAGCAAGGTGATGGGGTGGTGTAAAAGTGCCTGTGACTGGGGCCAAGGCAGCCTCCCAACCCAGCTAAGCCCAGGGCTTGCCACTTGTTTGTTAAGCAGGCCCCACCCTGGAGGTGTTTAATCTTCACAGGAATGAAACCTCATCCAGGGGTTTTTCTTCAGATCTTCTCTGATTGTCCCAGGAGGACCCCTGTTCTGCGCACTTTAATTTATTATCACTGATATCTGTTTGCCCCAGTTGCTATTTCATCTCTTTTGTGGAGGAAAATTTGAGAGCTTGAAATTTTCTGATCTACTCTGCCATCTTCCCAGAATCCTCCCTCCTCATTAAATTCTAAAACTCTCTGTTGACTCTAGGAGAAAATATTTCTCATATTTTAAAAATTCTATTTTGGCATAGGCTTTATGATATCTATTGATAGAATATGCATAGGTGATAAGGACAGGAACTGGATTTGTAGTTTCTTTGATATAGGAATGTGAAATAAAGAAAGGCAATTATTCGAATTAAATGCAGGTTTATACCTTCTCTTCAATTTATAGTTGTAGAGAATTGCCTGCACCTAGGTCACCTAGAGGTTAAGTAGCTTGTCCAGTGCCATACAGTCAGTATATGTCAGATATGGAGCTTGAACTCAGTTCTTTCTGGCTCAAGACCAGCTTTTTAGCTACTATACCACACTGCCTCTTAGTACATACATAAAAATTGAAAAATAAGTAAATATACATATCTTGAGAGGTTCAGACTCAAACAAATTACTTATGGCATGAATAATCAAAATTATTTGCAGGACGCTGATCTAGTCTAGTCTGTGTCTGAACAAGAATTTCTGCCACCACATATATGACAAATGGTCATCTAATCTCTGCTCAAAGACCTTCAAGGAGGGGAAACCCAGTACTTCCCAAATCAGTCCCCTCCACTTTGGGAAAACTGCCATTGTTAGGAATTTTCTTTTCTTATAATGCATCTAAATCCATCATTTTTCAGTTTCCAACAATGCAATTAGTTTTGCCCTCTGTCCCAAAGACAGCTATTATGTTCCCTCCTTAGGCTTTTCTTCTGTATTTTAAATGTCTGGGCTTCCTCCAACCAAATCCTCATGTGGCATGAACTCAAGATTCTTTATCCTCCTTGTTTCTTTCCTCTGGGAAAGTTTATCAATGTTCTTCCTGAAGTGCGGTGCCCAGAATGGAAAACAAGACTCTAGATACTGTCCAGTCAGAAAGGAGTGCAGTGGCGCTGTCGCCTCCCTAGTCTTGGGATACTGTGCTGTTCTTGGTGCAGCATAACAGCTCTTTAGCTTTATGGACTCCCACCCCACATTGTTGATTTACAATTGAGATTACAATTTACTAATATGCCCCGCAGCTTTTTCAGATGGATTGCTGTCTAGCTATACCTCCTACATCCTGTACTTGGGAAATTAATTTCTAGACTCCAAGTTTAAAAAATTTCCCGTTAAATTTTGTCCAATTAGATTTGACCCAATATTCTAGCAGGTTGCGATTTTTTTTGGGTGGGGATTCTGACCCTGTCATCCATGTTGGCTATTCATCTTACCTTTATACCATGATAAGAGACAAAATGATTCCTGTTATCATGAAGACCAAAGGACCCAAATTTCGTCTATGGGTAGGAAGTGAGACTGCTTCTCTGAATACCCTCTGTTGGAATGATTTAGGGACTGAGATTTGTTGACAGCAGTGTTTGACTTGTAAAACCAAACCATTGTACAAGCAAAGCCTAGGGGAGGGTAACTGGAGCTTTGTCCCAGGGCACCAAAATTTAAAGGGTCCAAAAATTTAAGCCGGTATTTCTACATTTTCCAACAGTGTTGAAAAAATCAAACATAGTACCTAGTTAGGTACTATTAGTCAAACCCACAAGAGACAATTTGGTATAGTAGATAGAGAGCTGGACTTAAAGTAAGGGTGAGCTGGGTGTAAGTTCTGCTCCTGACTCTTACTGGCTGTGTGACCTTTCTCAATTGGCTTAACCTTTCCATGCCCAGGCAACATTAAAACTGCATTTCAGAATGATAGCAGATTGCAATGAAAGAGGGAGTTTCCTCACAGAGGAATTGTTACAGAGTTAATGATTTTATCATTAACACCAAAAAAAGAAATTGCAACCATCCGTGAGCCCCTATAGTAACTAATTCTGTCTCTGACTCAAATTAATTTGTGTTGGTTTTTGTTGTTCAGCTGTTTCAATTATACCTCACTCTTCATGATTCCTTTTGGGGTTTTCTTGGCAAAGATACTGGAATGGTTTGCCATTTCTTCTCCTGCTCATTTTACAGATGAGGAAACTGAGACCAAGAGGATTAAATAACTTGCCCAAGATTACACAACTAGTAAGTATCTGAGGCCAGATTTGAACTTGTGAAGATGAGTCTTCCTGATTCCAAGTCGAGGGCTCTATTACTTCACCACCTAGCTGCCCTTTTTCTTGGTTACTTATGGTATTATTTTAAAATCATTAATTATGAAGTTCACTTAAAGGTATAGGTTGAGCTGCTTGACTTGAACTCTAGAATTGCTAGTTGTGACCAGTTCTTTCTTTTCAAGCAATGTTTTTTCTGGTTGCAAGAAGGTTTTGATGAGCTCAGGAATTCTGTAGCAATGTCATGGGGAGGGCAGTGAGCTCATTAGTTGGGACTGCTCTGAGGAATATACCTTTCTGAGACTTTGGCATTGCTTCCATCACCAGCTGAACATACCTGAGTTTCCTTATCTTCAGAATGGGGATAAAGATATCTACTTCTCCCCAGCTTTCCTCAGAGTTAACAGTCTTCAGAAAGTCCATTAATTTTAAACAGAAGAAAGATAAACTGAATATACAGTTATTTTTAAGCCCTATTCGAAAGAGTACTATCATAATAATCTGACCCCCACCCCTCCAAAAAAAGGACATGCTATTCTGTATCTTGGAGGAGATGAGCTTTTACTTTTAAGGTGGCAGTGTTTTGCTGGTGTCCACATTGGACTAAAATGTTTTCATTACTGGGGGGTGTATTCCTTAGGTCCCGGGGACATGCAGAAAAGTTTCAGGAGTCTAAGGCATTAGCCAGCTTGATGAATCAAGCTAGATAGTCAATGTTGGATGTGTTTTTCTCTTCTTTACTCTCCCCCTTATAAAAAGCTAAGAAGAACAAAAAAAGTAAATGTAGTTCTGAAGTTCTAGTTGATGGAACTTGATTGGGATGATTAGGGGTACGAGGCTCCAAACTACCTCTTGCAGACAGCCCTCCTGAGGAGAATTCAATGGAAGAGGGAACTTTGAATTTAAAACAGGATTCCAAGGGAGTAGAGGTAGCTCTATGCCCACTCTTACACCTCTCCCCTTTATTTTCTGATCTCAAACATTCCATCCTTCATCAGGATTTTGATAGGAAACACATGGTAAAAACAATTCTGAGGGGGTAGGGGGAGGAAGCCAGGGAAAGGACTCAGCATCTAGAGCAATAAGCTCTCTGTTTTTATTAGGAGATGGGTTAGTATTTTACTTTTTCTTTTTGAAGATGGATTGGTGTTTTGGGGGAATTTTTTCTTTTGTTTTTCAGGTACAGGGATACAGGGATGGGGTCCATTCTATATAGGAAGACACAAAAATGCCTTAACATAAGCCTGGTTTGGACCACCACACTGTTCCTAGCACTTTGGTTACATGATATTTCTTGGTGACCATTCAGTTTTCCTCTATTCCTATTCCCTAGGAAAGAGGGTTTTTTTTTCCTGATAAAGCTTTGTTTCTCAAAGTTTGTAGCCTCCTTACCTTAATTTCCAGGTTGCATTTCCGTCAAGTTGAAGTACAAGGTTGGAAGTTTTTGCTTTGTTTTCTGTCTCATCTATAAACTTTATATATAAAGGACAGGACACATGAACACTGAACACAATAGAACTTTTTCTTTCTTTTTCTTATTATTCCCTAAAAAACAAACATCAACACATAAAACCATTATCAAGATCTGCTTTCTCAAGGCTTCATTTGTGGACTTCTGCTAAACAGATGATATTAGTATCTCAAAGCCCTTTCTTAGGGCACTGGATTTAAGCCCCTGGAGCTTAGTTTTAATGCAGTTACCTCCAGAGAGCCCCCAGTGCCTTGTGAAAACAGCCAGAGTTTTCCTCATTCCCTGCCTCCCCTCCCCCCACCTCCCCCTCTCCCTCCCCACTCACTCCCACTCCCCCTTCTCCTCCCCATCTACTTCCCCTCCCCCTGCCCACCCACTCCCATTCCCCACCCTACCAAAGGGATTTCATTCCAAGTGTTACATTTTCCTTCAGGGCTTTTGAAGGAATGTGGAATTTTGTTTCAGATTGTAATCCCTTGTAACTTCAAGTTGTTAGCATAGATCCAGGTAGAGTTATTTTTTACAGTACTGGTGATGATCCACCAAGTACCTGAATTCTAACATTCCGTGTATCTGTATCAATAACCATGTGGTGACTTTTTCCCTCTGATCCTCTGTATATGATCCAGTTCTATTCCTGAAATACAACCATCCACTTTCGTGAGAAAAACAAATGTAGTTTTTGTACAAAAAATTTTTTTCATTGATTCCATTATAATTCTGCATAAGGAACACTATTCAGAGAATGTTGGAGGCATGAAGACATTTTGATTTGCTCTTCTTATCTTGTTCCTTTGCCTCTACACATGATCTTGGCTTTGAAGGCCTTTGTGAAACTCATGCCACTTCTGTAGAGCACTGGGAAGGGAATGGGCATGGCAGGAAGAAAACCCAGAGGGCTGGGAGGAGGCATGTGTTGAGGCTGTGATGAATTTGATTAGGTCTCTGGCACAAAGTCTGGCACCCAACCAGGCAGATGTTTTTGCAAGAAAGGAGCTCTTCATAGCCTGTTCCATAAAGCCAGCTAAACAGCTGGACAGACCTCTCCCTGGTTATTTACATTATATTTTTCCTGCATGTATTTTTATTTTTCTAGTTTTCCCTTTATTCCCTTTAATCCCCTTGCCCCACCTCCATCCCCAACTCTAAAACCAACCCTCAGGGACACCTCTTAGTCTTTTTAGATGGACCCATTATCTCTAACATCCCTTCATTGATGATTCTAAGATCATATTATTGCAAATGGCCCCTTGGTATTTTCCCTGTATCATGAAGACCTAACACTGTGCCTTGTATATAGTTGAAAATTCTCACCCCCCCCCCCACTTAATAGCATTTTATTTTTTCCAATTACATGTAAAGACAGTTTTCAATATTCATTTTTATAAGATTTTGAGTTCCAAAATTTCCCCCCTCTCTCCTTCCCTTCTCCAAGACAGCATGCATTCCGATATAGGCTATACATGTACAATCATATTAAACATATTTTTATGTTAGTCATGTTGTGAAAAAAGAATCAGAACAAAAGGGGAAAACTACAAGAAAGAAAAAAAGAGAGAGAAAATAGCATGCGTTGATCTGCATTTGGACTCTACAATTCTTGCTCTGGATGTGGATAGTATTTTCCATCATGAATCTTTTGGAATTGTCTTAGATCCTTGCATTGCTGAGAAGAACTAAGATAAAAGTTAGTCATTGCACAATGTTGATGTTACTATGTACAAAGTTCTGGTTCTACTCACTTTACTCAGCATCAGCTTATGCAAATCTTTCCAGGCTCTTTTGAAATCTGTCTACTCATCATTTCTAATAAAACAATAGTATTCCTTACATTCTATGTAAGTTGGAAATTAAAAAAAATTGAATTGGATTAAGTTGAACTGAATTAAAAGAGATAGATTTTGGCTCATTCTCTTTATCAAATTATCCCAAAGATTTGTTAGTGAACAGAATAGGTAATACAAACACATTTTAAAATAACTCAACAAATACTGTTTTCTACTGGACTTAAAAAAAAATCTTGAGGGGGTGGGGCCAAGATGGCAGAGTCAAAGTAGGAACTTGGCTGAGCTCCCACTCCAACCCCCTCCAGTACCTGTAAAATATGACTGAAAACAAAGTTTAGAGCTATAGAACCTGCAAAGTGACAGAGAGAAACAAATCTCCAGCTGAAGGCAGCCTGGAAGGCCAACAGGAAGGGTCTATCACACTGGGCTGGGACTGCGCAGTCCCACATGAGTCACTCGGTCCCAGACGAGGGCGACCCCGACCAGATGGAAAAGGAATTTCAAAAACTCACTGAAGAGAATCAATCCTTCAAAATTAGATTGGAGCAAATGGAAGCTAATGACTTTATGAGAAAACAAGATACTATAAAACAGTTCCAAACAAATGAAAAAATAGAAGGCAATGTGAAATATCTCATTGGGAAAACCACTGACCTGGAAAATAGGTCCAGGAGAGATCATTTAAAAATTATTGGACTACCTGAAAGCCATGATCAGAAAAAGAGGTTAGAAATCATCCTTCAAGAAATTCTCAAGGAAAATTGCCCTGATATTCTAGAACCAGAGGGCAAAATAATAATTGAAAGAATTCACTGATTACCTCTTGAAAAAAGATCCCAAAAAGAAAACTCCTAGGAATATTATAGCCAAATTCCAGAGCTCCCAGGTCAAGGAGAAAATATTACAAGCTGTGAGGCAGAAATAATTTGAGTATTATGGAAACACAATCAGGATAACACAAGATCTAGCAGCTTCTACATTAAGGGATCAAAGGGCCTGGAATGTTATATTCTGGAGGTCAAAGGAGCTAGGATTAAAACCAAGCAAAACTGAGTATAATACTACAGGGGGGAAATATGGTCATTCAATGAAATAGAGGACTTTCAAGTATTCTTGATGAAAAAAAAAACAGAGTTGAACAGAAAATTTGACTTTCAAATACAAGAATCAAGAGAAGCATGAGAAGGCAAACAGGAAAAAGAAATCATAAGGAACTTATTAAAGTTGAACTATTTACATTCCTACATGGAAAAATGATAGTTGTAACTCATGAGACTTTGCTCAGTATGAGGATAGTTGAAGGGAATATATATGTATATATACATATATATGTATGTATAAGGTATATGTGTGCATAAATACATATGTGTGTACATGTATACATAGACAGAGGGCACAGAATCAGTTGAATAGGAAGGAATGACATCTAAAAAATAAAATTCAGAGGTGAGAGAGGAATATAATGAGAGAAGGATAAAGGGAGAGATAGAATAGGGTAAATTAACTCATTTAGAAGATGCAAGAGAAAACTGTTACAATGGAGGGAAAGATCAAGAAGGTGAAAGGGAATGGGTCAACCTTACTCTCATAGAATTTGGCTTAAGGAGGGAATAACATATATACTCAATTGGGTATCTTACCCTACAGGAAAGTAGAGGGAAAGGGGATGAGGGGGGATGATAGAAGTAAGGGCAGATTG
Source organism: Petaurus breviceps papuanus (assembly GCF_028583685.1). Classification (NCBI taxonomy): domain Eukaryota; kingdom Metazoa; phylum Chordata; class Mammalia; order Diprotodontia; family Petauridae; genus Petaurus; species Petaurus breviceps. The sequence continues at coordinate 13,225,066 of NW_027185903.1, forward strand.
GGGGAGAAGGTAGTTAGAAGCACATACTTTTGAAAAGGGACAGGGTCAAAGTAGAAAATAGAATAAGTGGGGGGTGGAATAGGATGGAGGGAAATTTAGTTAGTCTTTCACAATATAACTTCTATGGAAACGTTTTGCATAACTACACATATACAGCCTATATTGAATTGCTTATCTTCCCAGTGGGGGTAGGTGAGCAGGGAAGAAGGGAAAGAATCTGGAACTCAAAGTTTTAAAAACAAATGTTAAAAATAATTGTTTTTTTTACATGCAACTGGGAAATAAGATATACAGGCACTGGGGTACAGAAATCCATCTTGCCCTACTAGAAAGTTAGAGGGGGATTGGGGAAGGATATAAGAAAGCAGATTGGGGGAAGGAGAAATCGGTATGTTTGCCATCTTGGGATGGGGGTAGGGGAAAGATGGGGAGAAAATTTGTAACTCAAAATCTTGTGGAAATGAATGTTGAAAACTAAAAATGAATTATAAAAAAAGAGAGAGAAAAAAATCTTGAAGATCTTATAGAACCTTGAAGACTGGCTGAAATGTCTGTTGTTCTTGCTATTTCCCAAATCTCCTATAGGTAATGTTTAAAGAACATTGAGCTTGGAGTCAGGAGAGTCCTGTATTTGAACACCGGCTCTGAAGTTTGCTGGTTGTATCACCACATATAAGCCATATAACTTCTCTGAATTTCAGTTTCCTTGTATGTAAAATGGGGTAATTATATTGTGAGTGGCTATTTCATATAGTTGTTGTAAGGATAAGATTAGGAGGCAGTGTCCAGGGGTGTGTGGGAGTCAGCTTGAACTGTCTGGAGCACCACTGTGAAATTTTCAGTGTGAGCACCGCACCTTGGATATCAGCAAATGTTACAAATCAGGCCTTGTTTTTAACATTTTTTGATTGTCTCGAATTAAAGAAGTGATGGAGGAAATGCTAATGTTGCAGATTAAATTTAAAAGTGTATGTATCAGAAATACATCTCCCCTGCCCCCAGACAATTGTTGAATGCTTACCAGGGCACCCTAGGGTATGATGGAAAGAACACTGAGCTTTGACTTATAATACATGAATTCAAATCCTGTCTCAGTTATTTCCCAGCTTCTAGACCTAGCGTGAATTGCTTCACCTCTTTCACCGTCAGTTTTCTAATCTGTAAAATCAGGGTGTTAAATGTGATTTCTAAACTTCTTTTTAGCTCTAAATATACAATCCTAGGATAAATTAGAGAATGAGTGAGTGTACACAGCTTTGAAATGCCATATCACATGCCGGCATAGTTATGGAGAGGGGCATCTCTCTAAGCACAAGCAATGGGCATTGTTCCCCTGATTCCATGTGGTTCTTGTGGGTTATTTACAATTCTGGGAATTGGTATACTGATTGAATTGGCCTTGGTTTCTCTGGATCTGCTGATTCTACACCTTCCATTCCTTTTGTCAGACAAATATTTAAAAATAAAATCCTCTAGCTCTATTCCTCATGGGGTGACTAGGTGGTATAATGGTTAAAGCATTGGGCCTCATCTTCCTTAGTTCAAATCTGGCCTCAGATTTACTAGCTGTGTGATCCTGACCAGGTCACTTAACCTTGTTTGCCTCAGTTTCCTCTAATCTGTAAAATGAGCTGGAGAAGAAAATGACACACCAGTCCAGTATCTCTTCAAGAAAACCCCAAATGGGGTCACTAAGAGTCTGACATGACTGAACAAGAAGTACTATCCCTCCTTCAAACTCCTGCAATTGCCTACTTTTAGAAAGCACCTGACTATCTAGTCTAATATCATATTTAATGATCATAGAACCCAGTCCAAAAAATCAGGGACCTCCCCTTATTATCCCTACCTCTATCATTTTTATCGCTACTGTCATCTATCTTATCTCTACATATATAGTATAGATCTATATATTTTTATGAGGCAGCTACGTGATACAATGGATAGAGTATTGGGTTTGGAGTAAAAAAGATCTAAGTTCATATCCAGCCTGAGACATTTACTACAGACCTTGGGCAAGTCACTTACCTGGGGTGTGCCTCAGTTTCTTCTAATGAAAAATGGAGACAATAATAGCATCTGATGCCTAGATTTGTTGTGAGGCTCAAATGAGATAATATTTGTAAAGTATTTAGCACAGTGGCCAGCATGTGGTAGGCACCATATAAATGTTAGCTATCATTATTATTATCTATCTATATATTTATCATATATTGTTAGATATATATATACATATATATATATACACATATAGATAGATATGTTCACATTTATGTGTGTCTACTCCTCTCTGATCATTAATGGACCTAGTTGGCACATTAACTATACCATTCATTTGCCTCCTTTTATACTACCTTGCCACATCTCTTATGTTAAAAAGAATAGGGGCGGCTAGGTGGTGCAGTGAATAGAGTGCCGGCCCTGAAGTCAGGAGGACCTGGGTTCGGATCCGACCTCAGACACTTAACACACACACACACACACACACACACACACACACACATGCACACACACACACACAAACGCTATAGCCATGTGACCTTGGGCAAGTCACTTAACCCCACTTGCCCTCCAAAATAAAAAAAAAAAGAATATAAGATCTGAAGTCAGGAAGCCTGGGTTCAAATTTTGACTCAAGAAATCTGGGTTGATGCCCTGACATGTAATAGCTATGTTACCTTGGGTAATGCACTTAATCTTCCCGAGCCTCAGTTTCCCCATTTGTAAAATATATTACATTCTTCATAGTTTGTTGTGAGGAAAATATTCTGTCCATTCTCCACTGAGCTACCAAAGAGATGTTACTAAAATACAGATCTATCCATGTTGCTCCCTACTTAATAAACTCCTATTAACTTTAGAATCAAATCTAAAATCCAGTTTGGCCTCCCCCCCTTTTTAAACAAGTTTTTATTGATATTCTTTTATATGTCCATTATTGTTCTTTTTCTTTTTCGCTCTCCCAAGAGAGCCATCCCATCTAACAAATTTAATTTTTTAAAAAGAAAAAGATGAAAAATTAGCATAACTCATCAGTACATTGAAAAAGTATGAAAATATATATCATGTGTGACACTTGTGGGCCTCCTACCTCTGCAAACAGGTGAGATAGTATTTTCTTCTCATGCTTCTTTTTTGAGCCCCACTTTTTTTTTTGTGATTTTGTAACATCCACTTTAGTTTTCTTGGTAGTTGTTCTGTTTATGCAGTTATAGCCATTGTGTATTTTGTTTTCTTGGCTTCACTTAGTTCACTTTACATCAGGTTATCTAATATCTGGGAGCTGTTGGCTGAAACATTTACAGTAAATGAGTTAAGGTTAACCCTAGGACTGGTAGAATCCTCATCCTATAGGGAAGTTAGTTGCCACATGATAGCAGCCACGTAACAGAGATCAGCATCAAACCAACACATAGCGATAGAGAGCAGCTCAAGACCAGCAGGTTGTAGATGAGAGGACAGCAGAGAACAGTTCATCCTGGACATCCATCAGAGAGAGAAAGACAGCAGAAGACTCCAATTTAGGGAAGGTGTCTCTTCCGATGTTATATAGTCAGGCAAATTCAGTGTCTGGAACAGTCATGAGATTCCCAGTGTGTCCCGGTCTTTTTTGTTCTCTGTATTTTAACCCCTTTTAATGCCGTGCACAGAAGCACAGCTTTTTTAAGGTTCTGATTACTCAGTATAGTGATCACTCTATTTATTCCATAACAAAAGCAAAACATCCATGGAAAATCAAGGTACAGCATAATTCAAAATACAGCATTCACCATATTACAACTTGTCACAGAAAATCACAATATAATATTCACAACATAGTCTCAAAGTAAAATAGTCACTCTTAAGTTAATTCAATTAGTCACAAAATAGTCACTCTTAAGTTAATTCAATCAGTCACTTATCAGTAATATCAAAGTACACAGTCAAAGTCTTCTACTCTTGGGACAAAGTCTTCATTAACTCAATCAGTCACTAATCAGTAACAATAGTCAAAGTACTCAAAGTACAAATCAGTCACTTATTCATCAAAGTCTTACTAAGTATCATACACAAAACCCTCCATCCCTTAGGTCACTAGTAAACTATGATTCCATAATTACTCAGTACCCAAGGAGAGGTCTTTTCTTCATCTTGACTTGGGGCCTGTTCTCAGATTCCCTGGATCCCCTTCCATGGACCCTGATTCTACCTGGGTTCAATGGCAAACAGCTCCCAGTTCCTTGACCAGCTCTCTGGGGACGTCCTGCTCCACACTGGCGTTCACAGGGTCTGGTCCATGTCAGCTCCTTCACCATTTCTTCCTCAAGGAATTCAAGGCTCAACCAAGCCGCAAACATCCTGGTCATGCTTCAGTTACTTAGACTCCTGGCTCCTGGGCTCTGGGGTTCCTAGCTCCGGATTATGGGCTCCTGGGGTCCTGGCTCCTGGGCTCCTGGCCTCTTGGCCTCTTGTTCGCTCCACCAAGACAAGTTTTCAGGACTCAGTTCTCCATTCTTCTGTAGCTGTTCTGCCACCAGATCTCAGTCTCAAGGAAATTCTGACTGTGCCTCTCTAGGGCTTTTCTTATATACACAGTATTACCTACTTCACTTCCTTTAGCCAACTTCCTGTTAAGTCAGTAACAAGGGGAAAGGAGTTCATACCTTCTGTTCCCCCAATCAGAGGCTTGATAAGTTACTAAGGGTTAAGTACCTGCTACTTTTGCCAACACAAAGGGATCTTTAAATTCAAAATTACATTACCATTACACCCCTTCATAATTCTCTTTGGCCACACATTTTCACTTCTCATGTTCCCCTGCATGTAGGTTCTGTGGTCATGACAATGATCCCATGCCCCTATTTAGTGATGTGGTAGCCTGCATCAAGGTACACTTCCTGCATATATTGGAGCAGGGGCTATTTCTTGTTATTATTTTGCTATATGTGATTAAATGACTTTTGTTTTGAACTAATATGTCTTTTGGTTGGCCTAATAAAAGTAAAGCATTGGTGGTGGTGTATTGAGTGAAGATTTTAAGTGAATGTAGTCCATCTATCCAAGTCCCTGGACTAGAGATAGCTTTCTTTTTGAAGGGAACTCAGAATGCTATAGATATTTTAAATAAATGAAATTCTTTGATTTTTTTCCTTTTAAATTTCTCATAGTATCTAGTTTAGTGTTTGGCAAACAGTAGGCGATCAATCACTGATTAACTAAGATTTTCGTTAAAAAAAAGTCAAATAGATTTTTTTTATTCCTCTCTAAGGATGGGATATGCTAACTAAATTATCTTTATTCTGAAAAACAAAAACAACAAAGTACTGACTTTAAAGCATTTTGTCCCATGTATTATAATACAGAATAATAGGCATGATGAGGAAGGCAGCTATTTTCTCCCTAATACTAACTCTATGCATGACTAGCATCTCATATGTCTGATACCCTTCCTGGAAACAATTATTGTCTTGATTATCATTATGCTGGGCATTTCATGGGCTTGTATATCACTCAATGTGCTTGTTTTTCTCTTTAAATCTATTTTAATTTAGCTTTTCAGAAACATCCACAGAGGTAAAAGAAGTGCATCTGTCCCTTTCTCCCTGTGAGCCCTCAAATAAGCTTTTAAATGTAGTGTTCCATTTTACTATGTCTCTTGTGCTTTGTTCTTTACTTTATTCAGGTCTGAAATTGCAAACAAATTCAAAAGAAAATACTGAATGCAATTTTATATGTAAGTAGCCCTCTGTGAAGTTCCTATTTAAACAGTTTTTGCTACAAATTTGCTTCCTCAATATTTTATTGATGCTTCACAGCCCCCTCAAAATTGCTTCTGGCTTCTAGGCTGCATGTTCCAGGAGCCAGTGGCCATAAACTTGGACTTTACATGGTTTTCACCCGTCCAATTTTATATCCAGGTGTTCAGCAATAGAGTACTTTTTTTTAAAAACAAATGGCATATTTGTACTAATAAAATTATTAAATTGCCCTATATGTGTTTTTCAACCAATTAATTTCTACTAATGAAGCAGTCTAGTTTTTGAAAGGTCAATGATCTTTAAAAAATGGCATGAATGAATGAAACAAAACCATATATTAAGTGCTTGCTGTGTTCCAGGAACTTTTTTAAACACTGGGAATACAAATACAAGCAAACAAAACAGACCTTGCCCTCAAGGAACCTACATTCTAATAGAATATAATAATATAGGGAATGACAGTATTTGTGTTGAGAAAAGAGTGTTTTGGGCCACAGGAAAGTAAGAAAGAATGGTAATTGATTGGCATATTGTCACAGGGCAATTGATTGACATAATCTTGTCAGGAATGATAGCATTGTTTAGTCTTTGCTTTGGGCACAGAAAGTAGGGTGGGTAGTAGGGAGGAAATTGATATCACTGAGTAGAAAGTATATGGAGTGGGATAGGTGAGGAAATACATGACAATGGGCTTGCCTCCTTAAGGGTCACAAAATACAACAGTCAAAGTTCTCCACTCATGGGGCACACTAAGTTACAAATCAGTCACTATTCAATCATCAATCACTACTCAGTCAGTCAGTCACTACTCAGTAACCTCTTAAGGGGTAGTAGAAAATACATATATATAAACATTTGATTTTAAAACTTTGAATTCCAGATTCATTTCCTTCCTCCCTTGTCACCCACCCTTACTGGGGAAATAAGCAGTTCAAAATAGGTTGTACATGTGTAGATAATGCAAAACAATAACATAGTAAATATATTGTAAAAGACTGACTATATTTCCCTCACTCCTATCCCACCTCCTACTTGTTCTATTCTCTGTTTTGATCCCTTCCTTTTTCAAAAGTGGGTGCTCCCAACTTCCCTCCCCCCCCCCAGCCTGGCCTCCCTTTCATTATCCCCCCTCTCATTCCCTTCCCCGCTACTCTCTTATAGGGTGAGATACCCTATTTAGTGTGTATTTCATTCCCACCCTAAGCCATATTCAATGAGAATAAGGTTGACCCATTCCCTTTTGCCTTCCTATTCTTCCCCTCCATTGTAACCATTTTCCCTTGCCTCTTCTATATGAGATAGTTTACCCCATTCTGTCTCTCCCCATCTCCTCTCATTATATTCCTCTCACCTCTTAAATTCGCCTTTTAAGTAACATCCCTTCCTATTAAATTGGTCCTGTGCCCTCTATCTATGTATACCTGTAAACATATATACACACATTCACATATGTATTCATATGCCCATATACCCTCATATATAGACATATATATATATAATTCTATTCCCTTCAACTATTTTCATACTGAGAAAAGTTTCATCAGTTACAATTATTGTTTTTCCATGTAGGAATGTTAATAGTTCAACTTTGATAAGTTCCTTATGATTTCTTTTCCCTGTTTACCTTCTCATGCTTCTCTTGCTTCTTGTATCTGAATGTCAGATTTTCTATTCAACTCTGGTTTTTTCATCAAGAATGTTTGAAAGTCCTCTATTCCACTGAATGACCATATTTTCCCCTGAAACATGATACTCAGTTTTTCTGGGTAGGTGATTCTTGGTTTTAATCCCAGCTCCTTTGCCCTCCGGAATATCATATTCCACACCCTTTGATCCCTCAGTGTAGAAGCTGCCAGATCCTGGGTTATCCTGATTATGTTTCCACAATATTCATATTGTTTCTTCCTGGCTACTTGTAATATTCTTGCCTTAATCTGGGAATTCTGGAACTTGGCTATAATATTCCTAGGAATTTTCTTTTTGGGACTTTTTTCAGGAGGTGATTGGTGGATTCTTCCAACCTCTATTTTGCCCTCTGGTTCTAAAACATCAGGGCAGTTCTTTTGAGAACTTCCTGGAGGATGATTTCTAGGTTCTTACTTTAATCATGGCTTTCAGGTAGTCCAATAATTTTTAAATGATCTCTCCTGGATCTATTTTCCAGGTCAGTGGTTTTTCCCATGAGATATTTCACATTGCCTTCTATTCTTTCATTTTTTTTGGATCTGTTTAACAGCATCTTGATTTCTCATAAAGTCATTAGCTTCCATTTGCTCCAATCTAATTCTGAAGCAATAATTCTCCTAAGTGAGCTTTAGAGATTCTTTTTCCATCTGGCAAATTTGGCTTTTTAAGGCATTCTTCTCCTCATTGCCTTTTTGAGCCTCTTTTGCCATTTAAGTTAGTCTAGTTTTTTAAGGTGTGATTTTCCTCAGTCAGGCTGTTGACTCTCATTTCATAATTTTCTTGCATTGTTCTCTTTCTCTTCCCATTTTTTCCTTCACTTCTCTTATCTGCTTCTTAAGGTCCTCTCTGGCCTATAACCAGCTTGTATTTTCCTTTGAAGCTTTTGGTGCAGGAGTTCTGACTTCACTGTCTTCCTCCTGTTCCATGCCTTGCTCCTTTTTGTCCCCAAAATAGGAGTCTAATGTGGGAATCTTCTGATTGCTTTGTTTCCTTTGCCTGGTCATGTCACCCCTCAGTCACTTGACCCCTGGGCTTTTTGCCACAGTAGGACTCAGCCACCACATAGGGGAGTTTTTGTCCTAAACACTGGGGTTTTCTCATCTGCCAGAGGTATTAGATGGGTGCCCTCTCTGAGGCCTCCACACACTCTGGCAAGCTGGTCACACACCCCAGGACCTTCACCCTAGACCACAATCCAGATCCAAGCAGGTTAAAGCAAGAGTGCTTACCCCTCAGACTGGTTGCTTCATCCCCCTACACTCTGCAGGCCAGGAGCTGAATCTGCCACCTGGCGCTGGCTGGCTGTGCTGGGTATCTTAGGTCTCAGAGGCTTCTCGTCCTAGGGGCAAAAGCCATGCACTCCCACTTACAATTCCAAAATTCTAGACCTCTCACTTTGTCTTTTGCATCTATGTGTTGATAATTCTGGAATTATCAGCTCCTGCTGATCTGGAGTCCCTCCTGCTGGTGGCTGGTCAGATCTGCCCTGGGGCTAAAACCTCTGGCTCACTCTGGCCTGGGCTTGGCTCCCAGAGAGCTGGGCTGGCCTATTCCTGGCATCCTGCCGGGCTGTCCTCAGTGGGAGGCTAGCTTCTCTGTGTCATTTTGTGGGTTCTGCAGCTCCAAAGTTTGTTCAGAGTCCTCTTTTTACATTGGTTGGGGAAGGTGGAAGCTGGAGCGGCTTGGAGGTCCTGCTTCTACTCCTCCATCTTGACTCCGCCCCACCTCCCTCTTTTTTAAGTCAAAAAATACTGAATGCAAAGAGAGTACCTAACAAGTTAGTAATTGAAATACCAGTGTCTCCTCTCTTTCCCCTCCCCCTCAGAGTTCAATGTACTTTTCACTATAAGAATTGAAATTTTTGCAGTGCTTCTTTGTCATAGTACCTTTGACAAATTGAAAATTATTTTGTTCATTTATTAATTGTGCATAAAATCATCATGGTTAGAATATTAAATTTAAAAGCATAGTTTATTCATTAACAAATCTACCACTTTAATTTACTTACAAATGATTTAGATTTTTATTACAATTAGAGTTACAAACTACTCAGCTTTAAAAAATCCAGTACCTTAAAATTTTCTTTTTCTCCAGTTGATGAGAAACAGGCAAAAACATGGAAGAAATAACAGAGTAATAACATTTTTTGAAGTTATTTTCTCTGGACTTTGTGTCTTTCCTAGTGCCAAGCAAAAGTACTCTTTTTTACAGTCATTGAGGAAAGAAGGGAAAACCCCCCAAATAACTGAATACATCTTTTGCCACTTAGAAGGTTGTTTAATCATTCTCCGTTTTTTGAATTATGACTGTAGTGGTTTCTCCTTTTCATGGCGTTTCAATTTTAAAAATTAGTGTCATGGATAGATTCTATTACCTATTTTTATTCTGATTCTCAAAAAAGGCTTGTTCAAAGAATGTCTACTGGACAAATGGCATGATGATAGGAAGTAATCCCAAGGGAAGCAAGAAACTTGGTAAGCCCAAGAGTTAGCTCTGGGAAGGGTTATAGGATAGTCTACATGTAATGGGCCTTTGTGTATGCCCAGATCACTGAAGCCAAGGCATCCATGTGGGAGATGCCAGGGACCTGTTTCTAGGAGAAAACATTGTCTTCTTCTATCACATGGGTGAGAATGGCCTCTTTCCATTGGGTGCCTAGTTGGAACTGGCTCCAACTTTAAAATGACCAGACTGGAATGTTATCTTGCTTTCTCTTTCCAGTGGCCTCCGGGGGTAAAGGTAGCATTCAGCCAGAGTACAGACATGGTGCACTAAACTGGAGGGAATGGCAGGGTCATTTTCCTTCCCGTTTCTGCTAGGCCCTGTGGCCCTGAGAATTGAACTTGAGGTTCTGGTCTGTTTTGTTTGTCCTCTTCAGCTCTATGTGCAGGGAGTAGAGTCTTCAGACTCAGCTGCTCTTGAGCTATGGGGACCTCTGAGCCTTGATTCTAGGCTGCATGATTCTGCTAGTCCTATAGGGGAGCCCCAAGAAGCTGGGGTGCAGGGACTGGAGCTCAGGGGTCATATTTATTTGGAATGTGGTGGGACTAAGCTAAATAGGAACTGTGTTAAACTGTAAGCATTATCTTTCTCCACAGAGACCTAGGCAGGTATAAGGGGGAAATTAATTATGCTCCCTAGGTTTTTTTTTGGGGGGGTGGAGGAGGGAAAATGTTTGTTTTTGCCATATTTTTAAAGTAAATAATACTTTGTAAAAGCTAATCTGAAAACTAAGTGGTTAAGTGGAACTGGAGTGCTAGGGATCTCTGGACATAATCAGTATGGGCTTGAGCCAATGACAGAGACTAGACATTCTGCCTCTAAAAAGTACCTGAGGACATAGGGGGAGAAGTGAAAAATAATATACTAGGCCTCCAGGTAGTAGGAGCTTGAGTAGTCTCTGTTACCCATATAATTGTTAAAACCATAAACAGGGTGGAGCTGTTTACAAATTATTATGACTGTCTGCTAGTATTAACAAGTGAATTATCACCTGTCACTAGTGTTAATTAGTCATTAGTGAATCTACTTATTTCCAAGTATTTCCAAGCAACATTACACTAACAAGAAAATAGAGAAAGTAGAACATTTTAGTCAAGGACCTTCAAGCTAGGGAGTTTAAAATGGTGGTTTAAATAGAGTCAGTGCTGTTAACATTCCTGAATACCAGTACCTAGTGCACACAGTTTTTGCCAGAGAACATTGGATACATAAGAGTTTAACAATGATTTATATTCTCTTAGTACTTGATGATATGTGGCATTTTCTCCTCACAAAGACATCAACCCTTCCACACTTCAGCAGATGGTTTGAGGCGTTGCTCTGGCCAAAACAGTCATCAACTCATGTCCGCTAATCTTGTGATGCTTCTCCAGACTTAAGCTAATCATTTGGAGCTTTTCCAGCTCGGTAATGCCTGCCAGACACTGGGCACTGTGGGCACTGCCTTTAAGAGTGTAGGTTTCAGCTTCATGCCGTAATTTGACTCTGGAATAGGAATGTATCTCAGGAAGATTTGCATAGGACATGGAAATAAGCAAATGAATCAGAAATAGTTCTTAATATCTTAATTCAGTTAAATTTAAGCTCTTAACATTCAGAATTTTTGAGTATATTTTTGACTCCTTTACTTCTAATCCCCTCCTCCCCATAGGCAATTGTATAATGATGATAGATAAAATTTATGTAACATTTGACACATATTACATCATTTGGGTCCCACAGCAACAATGTGAGGTAGGTCATTTGTGTATTATTCTCCCCATTTTGTAGACGAGGAAACTCAGATTGTGAGAAGTTAAGTAAATTGAACTTGGTTACACATCTAATAAGTGTCAGAGGGGAAACATGAACTGAAATTTGCCTGAATGCGGATTTCCAACCTCTCCACTAAGCCACACTGACTGACTTTATTCCTGACCTCAATTCCTTAAAGCTCCATGGCTTCTTCCTGAAGTAATACAGAGTATATCCTTAGATTTGTTCCTTGTTAATGTTATAACTCATTAATAAGCTGCATTGATCATGGTGGCTGGTTGATTGAAGAAAAAAAGGAAAAAGACAAAACTAGAAGATGAAAGGGAGGAAGGCAGGTGATGGCAACAGCAGCAGCAGGAAGTAGAAAAACAAAGGTGAGCTGAAATGGCAGCATTTTTGGTCAAAGATAGCAGGGCAGCTATAGTGAAAAGGGAGTTGTGGGACATCTGGGCTGCCTGTGGGGCACCAAAGTAAGAATACAATACTTGAGGAGAAGAGAGGGAGCCAAGGGGTCGAGTCAGGATAGAATGAGCAGCACCGGTGTTGACCAGGAAGTTGACAGTGCGACCCCCAACTTTTAAACGGACCCGGGGCTCATGGGGGTCTAGGGAGAAAAATCCCCCAGCTTCATCAATCACTGAGTGCTAGAACCT
>NW_027185903.1:13237799-13293712 GCF_028583685.1 Petaurus breviceps papuanus
TTCCACAATATTCAAATTGTTTCTTCCTGGCTGCTTGTAATAATCTCTCCTTAATCTGGGAATTCTGGAACCTGGCTATAATATTCCTAGGAGTTTTCTTTTTGGGATCTTCTTCAGGAGGTGATCGGTAGATTCTTTCGACCTCTATTTTGACCTCTCGTTCTAAAACATCAGGGCAGTTTTCTTTGAGAACTTCCTGGAGGATGCTTTCCAGGCTCTTACTTTGGTCATGGCTCTCAGGCAGTCCAATAATTTTTAAATGATCTCTCCTGGATCTATTTTCCAGGTCAGTGGTTTTTCCCATGAGATATTTCACATTGCCTTCTATTCTTTCATTTGTTTGGATCTGTTTAACCGCATCTTGATTTCTCATAAAATCATTAGCTTCCATTTGCTCCAATCTAATTCTGAAGCAATGATTCTCCTCAGTGAGCTTTTGAGATTCTTTTTCCATCTGGCAAATTCGACTTTTTAAGGCATTCTTCTCCTCATTGCCTTTCTGAGCCTCCTTTGCCATTTGAGTCAGTCTGTTTCTTAAGGTATTATTTTCTTCAGTCAGGCTGTTGACTCTCATTTCATAATTTTCTTGCATTGTTCTCCTTTCTCTTCCCAATTTTTCCTCCACTTCTCTTATCTTCTTCTTAAGGTCCTCTATGGTCTGTAACCAGCTTGTATTTTCCTTTGAAGCTTTTGGTGCAGGAGTTCTGACTTCACTGATTTCCTCCTGTTCCATGCCTTGCTCCTTCTTATCCCCAAAATAGGAGTATAATGTTGGAATCTTCTGTCTGCTTTGTTTCCTTTGCCTGCTCATTTTGCCACTCAATGATTTGACTTTTGGGCTTTTTGCCACAGTAGGACTCTGCCACCAGACAGGGGAGTTTTCGTCCCAAAAGCTGGGGTTTTCTCAGCTGCCGGAGGTATTAGATGGGTGCCCTCTCTGAGGTCTCCACACGCTCTGGCAAGCTTGACACACACCCCAGGACCTCCACCCTAGACTGCAATCCAGATCCAAGCAGGTTAAAGCAAGAGCGATGACCCCTCAGACTGGTGCTTGGTCCCCCTACACTCTGCAGGCCAGGAGCTGAAGCCGCTATGTGGTGCTGGCAGGCTGTGCCAGCGTCTCAGCGGTTTCTCGCCCCGGGGGTAAAAGCTATGCACTCCCACTTACTGGGTCCCAAAGTCCAGAATGCACTGGCCTCTCACCTTGTCTTTCGCATCTATGTGTTGATAAATCTGGAAACGGCCACAGCTGCTGCTGATCTGGAGTCCCTCTGGCTGGCGGCTGGTCAGGCCCGCCCTGGGGCTAAAGCCTCGGCGTGGGGATGGGCTCGGCTCCCAGAGCGCTGCGCTGGCCGATTCCTGCCAGCCTGCCGGGCTGTTCTCAGTGGGAGGTTAGCTTCTCTGTGTCATTTTGTGGGTTCTGCAGCTCCAAAGTTTGTTTAGAGTCCCCTTTTTACATGGATTGGGGAGGGTGGAAGCCGGAGCTGCGGGAGGGTCGTGCTTCTACTCCGCCATCTTGGCTCCACCCCCCCGTGGCCTAACTTTACAGTAGGCTCATAGGTCATTCGCAAGAGGGGGGTGGGTACTGCTTGGTGTGGCACCCACTTGGGTACCCTGTTTGGGAGTCTGAAGTGCAGCCTCAAAGACCTGGGGAAGCCGCTTGTCAGCTTTATCAAAGAAACTGTCCCTGGTGTCATAAACCTTTTGGGCGATCTCTACCAACTGTGATATAACCATGCCTTCAAAACCCTCCTGTTTCTGAAGTTTCCTTTGATTGTCAGGGGCAGACTGGGAAACAAAACCAACATTTAAAGCTAGGGCATTCTCAGAGGCCTCAGGGTCAATAGGGGTATAAGTTCTGTAGGCCTCATACAGGCACTCCAGGAAAGCCCTGGGGGACTTTGGGGGCCCTTGTTTGACTTTGGAAACCTTAGGTTAGTTGGTTTTCCAGCCACGACTTTTAGGCCCTGGAGGAGGTAATGGTGGTAGGTGTCTAATGCTTCATGGCCCCTAGAGATATTAGGGTCCCAGTTAGGCCGGGAAGGGGGGAACACTCAGGCAACCTCATCCTGCCTTTTCTCCAATGACCCACCCCCAGGGCCCAACACAGCTTTTCTGGCCTCCTGTTTAATCCTATCTTGCTCTTCAGTGGTGAATAGAGTCATTAGGAGCTGTTGGCAGTCCTCCCAAGTGGGGCTATGTATGCAGAAGACCTACTCAAGGATGTTAATAAGACTGAGGTTTTCTGAGAAAGGGGGATTTTGTGTTTTCTAATTATAAATATCTGAAGTGGAGAAGGGGAGATATACTAGGAAGGGGCTTGCCTCTGGGCTAAGGGGAAGGATGGCTGAAGAGGAAGAAGGCTTTTCTGGGGTTGATTACTTGCCCTGGGGACTTGGGGAGGTTGGAAGCCCTGAGGAGTCAGGAGAAGAGGCAGAAGGATGCCCTGGATTTCCTGTGACCATAGGCCACAATAATTGGATAATTTGTTTGTTGAAACTTCCCTGTGGGGGCCAGCCCACCCCAAACGTGGGCCACTCATTCATGCAATAAAAAATGAGTTTGCTCTTCTTCAAGGGGACCCCATAATCTGCCCTGTCCTGATAGGCTTCCTTAAAATGGCTTAGTATACAACCCAGGGGAGTTTAATGTTATGAGAATGTAAATTTAAGATCTTCCCTGCCCCTAGGCCCTTTGATAAGCTTAAGTACACCAGGAGCCTGTGGCCAAGGCTTGGTTTTTGTGAATGCTTTTTGATTGGGTGGTGGGTCAAGAGGGTTGTTACCTTCTCTGAGCCAGGAGAAGGCTATATAAACCCTGATGTGAGGCTTTGTTTTGGGGCTCACTTTGAGAAGTGTTGTGTCATTTGACTAGATGAGACTCTGGGTAGCCATTGAGCCCCCCCCCCCAGCTTTGAAAACCCAGTTGTTGATGCTTCCCTCTCTGGTAACTGACTAGATTTAGATGTAATGGTCAGACAGTTGGAGGCCTTTCTGCTGAAATGTTTCTTTGTCTTCTTGTAAATTCTGCTTGTAACTTCTGTCTATATACTCTGAAGTTTGGGGTGCTGACTTTTTCCCCTGTACTAGGTAAATGATATGTTCTACTTGGGCCAGACCCAAATTGAACAGCAGCCAACAAGGACAAGGCATTGGTATATAAAGGCAAGCCATGTGCCTAACAGTCAGGGATTGAGTAAGCAGGAACTTAGAGAAGCCAAAATCAGCAATTGGTTAGTACATATTTTAATTTTGCCTGGCATGGGTTTTTCCTTGATGGGCTAAGTCTGATGGTTTGCTTACTTCCATGAAGGAGAGAAAGATGGCTTGATGGCTGGTTAAAATAGCGGGATGGGGAAGGGATCAAGGGAGCCAGAATGGGGCCATGTACAACATTCCCCGCTTCTTATGTGGGTGTGTCAAACCCTTGACACAGTTGGGGCTACATCATACAGGTCAGCTAGTCCTGTTCCCATGGGCCAGTAGCAGGGATCCCTAACAATTAGCAATTTAACAGAGTTAATGTGGGACTTTATAAATTGTAGAAAGTGATTAATGAGGCAGGGTCCTACAATCAGGGCTATAGTCAGGAGGAGGAGGGGGACAATTACAACAGATCAACTTGCATCCAGCTCTATATTTATTACTATGTTTAGCAGCTATGAGAATAAATCCTGGCCTTAGAACTAGGCATTTGCTCAGTCATTTTGGAAATCAGTTTGAAACTATGCCCTGAAAGTTACCCTCCATTTTACCACTGCTAGGTCTATACAATAAATAAAGAGGAAAAGGACCCATATCTACCAAAAAAAATTATAGCAGCTTTTTTTGTAATGACAAAGAACTGGAAACTAAAGGGGTACCCATCATTTGGGGAATGGCTGAACAAATTATGGCATATGAATGTATGGGAAGTCTATTGTGCTATAAGAAATGATGGAAGGTTTCAGAGAAACCTGGGAAGGTTTGTATGAACTGCTGCAGAGTGAAGTGAGCAGACCCAATAGAACAATTTATACCATGACCACAACCACAGCAAATGAAGAACTCTGGAGGACTTAAGAACTCTGAGCCACCCAATCACCAACAGACTACAGAGGACCTATGAGGAATGCTGCCCATATCTTGACAGATCTAAATGTTCAGAATGAGACACATTTTTGGACATGAGGAAATTCATTTTTCTTGACTAGGCATATTTGTTAGAATTCTTTCCCTGCCCCCATGGGGAAGAGCAATGGGAAGGAGCGAAATTAACTAAAAGCTATTAGTTTTGAAAATGTAACAAGACACCTCTTAAACCAGAAATAACAGCTTAGGCTTCTCCTGAGAATGCATAAAAGTTACCAGATCATTTCTGTTACTCAGAGCTCTGTCTGTCTTTCTCTCTGTGTCTTAGTCTCTATCTCTGTCTCTTTGTCTCTGGCTCTCTTTTTCTTTTTCACTCTCCCCATGGTGTCACTGTATCAGTTTCAGAGGCTGCTCTCCTTGTAGCTGCATGATGTGGTTTTATGTGATACTAAAATTGTGCCTCTAATGGATGATATGAAATCCAATGTGAAGCTCTTTTTACTTCAACAATAATTATGTCTCTTATACTCTCTTGTTTTTCCTTTCTTGCCTTTATTTTGTTTTGCCAAGGAGTCTGGATTTATTATTAAAACACCATATCACATTTCTGTAATGTTTTTAGAGGCTATAAGATGCCTTAACATATTCAATCTCATTTAAACCTCACATTAACTTTGTGAAGTAGGCAGAGCAGAGGAAGGGTTACCCCAGTGTATAGATGAGGAAAGATCAAGGCACAGAAAAATGAAGGGGTTTGTCTAAGGTCACAGATTTACCAAACGGAAGTCAGTATGTGAACCCAGGTGTCAGCTCTACTGTATAATTTCTCTACTATATAATTTCTATTTAATCAGTCATCAAATATCACCCCTGCAGTTCCTCTATGCCAGCTTCATTTCCTAAGTAACAGGTTCTTCATAGAGAAGTAGATTTAAAGGGAGTTGCAGGTTGTTTTTTTGTCCAAAGGCAAACGAAAGCATCATTTCATAGAACGCTTGGTCATCGTATATTGCAGGGTTCATGATAGATGTTTACAAAAAAGATTGCCAAGAAAATAATTGCAACTTCCATGCCAATACTTTTTTCCTAGGATGAGAAGACAGAGCAACTCTGTGAAGAATTTGACCCCGAAAATTAAATCAACAGATACTTTAAAACTTGAGTTCTATGCAAAGGTGGGCTTAGGGAAGGATGCAAAAAACAGCCTCAAACATATACACACATATACATATATATGCATTTTGCAATATATATGTATATATATGTATGTATGTTTTTTAAAATCTCTCTATAGCAAAATATAGTTTACAAGTTAGAAAAGAAAGGATATAGAATTTTAGAGTATAGAGTAGTCATGTTTATATATCACAATACTTTCTTCATGAAGAGAGTTGGGAAACACTGAACCCTACATAATATCATGAGAAGTGAAATTGGCTATATTTTAATACATGGGCAGCTAGGTGGTGCAGAGGATAGAGCACCTAGACCTAGAGTCAGGAAGACCTGAATTCAAATCTGACCTCAGACACTAACTGTGTGACCCTAAGTGAGTCACTTAACCTTGTTTGTCTCAGTTTCCTCATCTGTAAAAAGAGCTGGAGAAGGAAACTGCAAACCATTCAAGTATGTCTGCCAAGAAAACCGCTAATGGGGTCACAAAGAGTTTGGACATGACTAAACAATTGAACACATATTTTAATATGTGGGAAACAATTGCTTATTAATGTGAGAGTCCTTTTGGAATCAGCTCAATTAAGCCAGAATTTCCCAAAGACATTTGAGGATAAAATTGAAAGGAGGGCAATTAACAGTTGAAAACGAGAAACTATTTGTAAAGTTTCTACAACAAGTCTATCCCCCTTCCCCCTTTGATGACAATGGAATCACTACATTCTGATTTTAATATAATGATTTCTATTATGCTGCATCGGTAATTAGAAATGACACAATGGGAAAAGGAAAAATAAGACAAGCATCTTAAGTAGACCAACAGAGAATTTGTGTTGGAGGCAACATACTTTTGAGGACATTGAGAGAGAAGTCCTTAAGATATCTGAAGGTGGCACAGTGAGTAAGAGCGCTGGCCCCAGAGTCAGGAGACCTGGGATCAGTTCCGGCCTCAGACACTTCACCCCCCCCCCCCCCCACACACAAAACTGGCCGTGTAACCTTGAGCAAGTTACTTAACCCCAATTGCTTAAAAAAAAGATATCTGAGAGAGGGAAGGAAATCAAATGTTTGGGAAAAAAAATTAGAGATCTTATTATTACCTATAAAAAGTTATAAAGAAAACACTAGTAGATACTCCTGAATGGACCAATGATATCAAAGGCTGCAGTCCATAGTTTCAAGTCAACCCAAGCACATGGGTTTTTCTCCCTCATATATTTCCTTGCCAGGTTTCTGGGTATGGCACTTTCTTCCATAGATACTGGGAGAAAACTGTTAATTAGGTTTACATATGGTTGTAATGTATTTATTATTATTACATTTGGTTTACTATATGAGTTCCTGTCATGTTATTTATTTTGCCTTATTGCTAAGTAAATGGGTATATTTAAGAAAAAAAAAGAAAAAGAAAACACTAGTAACCCCTGACCTATACACCTCCTTTCTTGTCTTTAGGAGGATAAGCATAGACTCTACTGAGAACATCCTTGATAAAAGTATGAGAAAAGATAAGAAGCCTTTACAGTATGGTATTTTCTAACACATACACTTTACAGTCACACAATTGATGGAAAAAATTCAGAGAATTTGTCACTTACTATTTCAATAGTCTCCTAATTGACTTTCCTCCTTTGAGCCTCTTCCCATTCCAGTCTCTCCTTTGCAAAGTAATTTTCTTAAAGAGCAGATCTGACCATGTTATCCCTATACTCAACAACAAGGAAACAAACAACCTTCAGTGGCTCCCTATCACTTCTAGGATCGAATGTCAGTCTTTGACAGCTCATCCCCTTCCTATGTTTCCACTGTTCTTTCATATTTGTTTCTCTCCTCCACATACTCTATGACCCAACCATACTAAACCACTTACTCTTCCTCACACATGCTATTCCATTGCCCTGACTACATGTTATGTAATGCCTTTGTCTCCGGTGTCTAGAATGTCCTCTCTTCTTATCTTCCTCTCTTGGAGCCCTTGGTTTTGAGTTCAAGCACCACTTTCTACTGGAGGCCTTTCTTGACCTCTTTAGCTCCTGGTACCTACCTATCCAAAGTTACCTTGCATCTCTGATGTACATATCATATGTGTATATATGTGCAGATGCACACCCAGATTTCACATACGTATAAGATATATAATTATAAGCATTAATGTACGTGGGTGTGTATATGTGTATGTGTGTGTTCCCTTCCCTAACAGAATATAAGATATTTGAGATGAGGGTATGCTTTATTGTTGTCTTTGTATCACCAATGCCCAGCACTGTACTTGGCATGTAATAGGTGCTAAATAAATTCTTATTGATTGAGATTGCATTATGCATATTTTTTATTGTCTGTAAATCTTTATCAGCAGAACAAAACACCACATTTAAGGCTTTGATCCAATACAGTGTCTATTCATATAGGAGTCTATTCATATAGTGACATAGTTAAAATCACTCCCATCCAGGGGGACTTGGAATAGTTCCTTGAAAAACAGCCCTGTGATGCTGTGGCTTACGCAGAGGGGGGTGTGACAGGACTGTCAATTGACTGAGAGACTGAGGAGAAAGGAAAAGAAAGAGATAAGTGAGAGGTAAGGTGTGGACTTTGTGTGGTGGGAGAGAGACCTTCTCAGAATCACAGGTTTGTAGGAAAAACTGGCATCCCAAAATATCCCTTGATTCCCAGTACCTATGCCCCCAGAGGAATGCCAAGAGCAGACTTCTTGATAAGATTGTTTTCTCCTTGGTTGAACTGAAATTTCATCTTGCTCTGGGGTTGCAGAGCCCCTGACCCATAAATGTTTTATTATCTATTCTAATTTGTATAATTTCGCTGACCACTATTTTATGACATGATTTGACAAATGAGTTTGCTCACCATCCATAATTTTCTTTTGTGTAATCAGTGTCCAGTGGGAGAGAAGCTAAGCTGGATGAAAATAAACTGTTACCTTCCCAGTTTGGGACAGGTCTACTTCCTGACTGGAGCAACTATGGAAAGTGGCTTTTATGTTGGACCATACCATAGACCACAAATATCTAATATGTAATAAATAATCATAGTCCAATACTCTTCATTGAGATAAAAGAATAAAGGAGTGAATGTCTAGTTATGGC
Source organism: Petaurus breviceps papuanus (assembly GCF_028583685.1). Classification (NCBI taxonomy): domain Eukaryota; kingdom Metazoa; phylum Chordata; class Mammalia; order Diprotodontia; family Petauridae; genus Petaurus; species Petaurus breviceps. Next base: position 13,246,147 of record NW_027185903.1, read on the forward strand.
CCTCCTCTTAGCCTGCCCAACCCTCAGGGTAGAAATCTTTCTCCCTAGAGATGAGGTGGGTCAGATCCCAGATATTTATTGATCCATGCTACTTGGGCCACCCTAGATCCCTATGATCTAGTGCATATATATTAAGTGTATAAGATTTGTTGAAAGTTGTAAGAGATAACTTTATTCAATGACTGATTTTTATGATCAAGTGAAACAAATAAGGAGGCATAAAACCTATCACATGTGATCCACTGTAATGGAAGATGTTGACCATAATCAAAATGGAAAAAGAAATTCCTATACATGGTAGACAACAATGTGTCAATTGCATCACACCCAGAAATATTGTGGGGTCGCCTAAATGAGATCCTTGATTTCACGGGAGGAGAGGAAGATGGAAAGAAGAAAGGAAGAAAAGAAGGAAGGAAACAATCATTCATTAAATATCTACTATGTTTCAGGCATTGTGCTAAGGAAGTGTTTTGCAATTATTATTCCATTTGATCCTCACAACAGCACTGGAAGGTAGGTACTATTGTTACACTCATTTTATAGTTGAGGAAACTGAGGCTGATAGAGAGATTAAATGATTTGCCAACAGTCACATAGTAAGTATCTAAGGCCTGATTTGAACTCAGAGCTTCCTGACTCCAGTCCCAGTGTGTTATCCACAGTTACTACCTAATTGCCCAGGAAGATCTGGGTTCAAGTCCCACTTCTGATACATGCTGGCTGTGAGACCCTGGGCAAGTCACTTAACCTGTATAAATGCTCCAGGCAATTTTCTAAGATTCTAAATTGTAGAAAGGGTGCTGTCTTGCATTGAAAGAGGTAGTTTTCTCATATGGGAGTTCTCTCTATTAATGAAATCACAGGTCCAGTCCCCAACCTCACCCAATATGCCCATTAACATTTACAAAATACATGTATCATATTTGATCTTCACAACAACCCTGGAAAACAGGCATTATTGTTCTCCCCATTTTACAGCACAGGAAACTGAGGCAGAAAGAGGTTACCTGGGATCACCGAGCTAGCCAGTGTCTGAGGTAGGATTTGTGTGCAGGTTTTCCTGACTCCAAGGCCAGAGATCTATCCAGTGGGCCACTGGACTAGTAAGATCACAGATTCCCTTGAAGTATTACAGCAAAGAGAATTGTGAAGAGCCAGGTAAATACTGACTGTGAGGCAGAGCTAAACCAGAGAGAGAAAATACTTAAGAGCACTGGGCTTTATAAAGGGAGAAAGTCACTGAAGAAGGCCACAGTTGTTCTGGCTCTTGTTCCCACTCTACGGGGAAGCTCTCTCAAAGGCATACCAAAATATTTGGACCTGAGGCTTGTTCATCGATAACTCTTGAGGGTTAGACATTCATTCCTGCAGCTCTAATGCAGACTTAACTCCAGGACAGAATAACAGAAGAGGTCAGAATGGACTCTTAATTTTTTCTTTCATCAGAGAATGTGTTTTCCCAAAAGGAAAGGACTCAATTTAATCCAGGATGAAGGCATTTAGAGAACTGGAAACAATCACCCTAGTACTAACCCCTAACCAGCCATCATCCCAGCATGATTCAAGTTGAAACTATGGCCCACCAAGATGAAGTCATTAATGGTCTTTTACAACAGACTTGGGGAAACTGAATAAACAGCAAATATCGGGAATGTTCTTGGAGAGATTTTGTTGTGAGAACCACCTAACTATGGTTATATTAAACTAAGAACTGTTTATGGTACTGAGAAGCTATGCCTCTTATCCTAATATTAGAAGTAAAGACCTTAGGGAAAACTTATTGAGCCAAAGCAAGTCAGCAAGCATTTATTAAGCACTTACAGTCATGATATTTAACTGAAATATTAAACATGGTTTGCAATGGGTGATAAAAAGAGGATGGCTGGGAATATATTAAACATAACTTTTTGAGTGAACATGGGCTTTACTGTGTAAACATATTGATTGATATTTACTCTTGCCATGCATTTTTCTAATAGAAGATTGCCTCTTTCTGGTCCAAACAGATTATAAAACAGTTGAAAGAAGCCCCAAATTTTTTTTCCTTACCTAGCTCACCTCTATTGATTTGTCAGATTTATTTTATATAGTTCATTGGGATGCACTTATTTCTGAAAGAAATTGAAAAATACATGTCCTTATTATAAATTAATGTCCTCTACAGAATCATGGAACTTGAAAAACTTTCAAGAAGTTCATTCTTTACCCTTTGCCCACAGGCAGAGATTAAATCATGTAATATTGCTCTGTAGACAATTCTTTTTATATAATATTTTATTTCTCCCCAATTACATGTAAAAACAATTTTTAAACATTCTTTTAAGGTTTTGAGTTCCAAATCCTATGCCTCCCTCCCTCCCTGAGATGGTAAGCAATTGGATACAGATTTACATGTGCAATAATGTAAAATAATTCCATATTAGTCATTTTGCACAAGAAGACCAATAGAAAAAGAAAGGAAAAAGAGAAAGAGAGGAGAAGAAAAAGGAAAGAAAGAAAAAAAGAAAGAAAGAAAGGAAGAGAGAAATAAAGGAAGAAAGAAAAAGTGAAAATAGCATGCTTCAGTCTGTATTCAGACAATATTAGTTCTTCCTCTGGAGGTGGATAGAATCCTTCATCATGAGTCCTTTGGGATTGTCTTGGATCACTGTAGTGCTGAGAATAGTGAAGCCATTCACAATTCTTCATTGTATAATATTGCTGCTGCTGTGTATAATGCTCTCCTGGTTCTGCTCACTTCACTTTGCATCAGTTCAAGTAAGTCTTTCCAGGTTTTTTCTCAAATCATCCTCCTTGTCATTTGTCATAACACAATAATATTCCATCACAATCATATACCACAGCTTGTTTAGCCATTACCCAATTGATGGACATCCTCTCAATTTCCAATTCTTAGCCACCACAGAAGGAGCTGCCATAAATATTTATGTACAAATAGGACCTTTCTCCTTTTTTGTGATGGTTGTAGAATATTCTTTGACATTGACAGGAATAGAGATTCTATGTTGCCTTTTGGTAACTGAAATTTTGGTGAAATGTTTGCTCTTATTGTAAGAGAATGATTACTGGTTTCCAAATAAATATCTATCAATTACAAAAAAATATTAAGTTCTTACTATGATATTCTCTGGGTATACAAAAGCAAAAATAACAACATCTGCCCTCAAGGAACTTAAATTCTATTGAGGACATAGAACATATATACAGATAAGTAAATATGAAGTAGGAAAGGAAGGGGGGTACAAGGGAACTCCAAGAGCTCTAAAGCTATTTGAGGAAGAAGAAAGCACTAACAACTGGTCAGATTCGTGAAAGCTTCACCAAGCAGTTAGCACCAAAGTTGATCCTTGAACAACAGTAAGAAATCTAAAGGACAGGGATGACAGTGGAATGTATTCTGGGTGTCAGGAACAACTTGGGAAGCTACATGGAGGTGGGAGATGGTGACTGGAGCATAGAGTGTATGAAGGGCAGCAATGTGAAATAAGGTTGGAAGAGTAGACTGGCAATTTCTTAAGCACCAACAGCATGATAGCTATTTCTTATTTAATATTATTATTAATATCTTTTGATGAGCAGAGACTCTTATAGTAGTGAGTAGGGATCACACATATGTCTTACTAGTACCTCGGAATCAGATTAAAAAGAAATTGGGAAATATTTAACATAGTAATTCAAAAGACAATAAAACATGACAACTACATTTAAAACTAAGTAAATACAGCTGTTTATGTATGACTTCTTACATATGGATTAGTGGCCTCCATTTTTCTCTGGGTTTGACACCACTGGTGGAATAGATGGAAAGCTGGCTTTGAAGCTAAGAAGACCCAGATCCACACTTTACCTCTATCCATACTAATTACATGACTCTGGTGAATTTGCTTAACTCAAGGAATTCTCAGTTGCAGAGAAGGTGCAGACCTGCATTGGGAGAGGAAATTTCCTCATCACACCAATGACAAAAGACCCAGTTTCTATCTTAAATTTTTTTGCCCATCCCCTAGATTTCCTAGTATATTTTACTCCTTCCCCCTGTCGAAGAGCCATCCCTTATGACAAAGAATAAAAAGGAGGAAAAACCCAGTTTAGCAAAATAAATCAATGTACCAAGGAAGGCTGATATATTCAGAATTATACACCCATAGTTCCCCACTTATGCAAAGAAACAAGGGAAGATGACTCCTCCTCTCTTTAATTTGGGGTCAAATTTGATAATTATATCTTCACTGTTTTGATTTTTTCCTCTTTTTACATTGTCATAGTCATTGTGTTTATTTTTTTCCTGGTTCTGTTTACTTAATTTTGTATCATTTCATATATCTTTCCATGCTTCTCTGTATTCATAGTAATAGTAATATTCCATTAGATTCATATACCACAATTTGATTAGTCATACTGCAATCAATGGATGCTGACTTTATTTTTAGTCTTGTAATACTACAAAAAATACATTTAGCTTTTATATAGCTATTTGTTACAGTTATTTCCAGAAGGTCATACATATGAAGCAGAAGACCAAGTGTTACCAGAGAAGAGAATTCCAGGGTTGGGTTAGGGAAGGAAAGGAGTATAGGGGTTACATTTCTGTCTCATATGTTTATTCTAATAGGAGAGGCAGCTGCCTAGAGTCAGTTGTAGTATATTGTTATTGTTTGTCCTTTGTTCTTGAAGAGGACCATGACATCAAGGAAGTAATACCATGACATGCAAGTGAATTGGTTTTAAGTGAAGGAGTGCTGTGCAAAGTTAACAGCGTCACCTTCTCCTCCAGAATCACCTGGGTCCAGTGGCCAGATATTGATCAGGGATACTAGAGATGTTCCTGGATGCAGTGGGAGACGTTGGCCTTTTTAAACTGAGACCTTTAACAGATCTCAGTTTAACTGAGGCAATACCCATTCAGTGATTAAGGCTAGATAAGAAATGAGGCAGAGAATGGCCTCTTTTACCTAGGTAGGTTGGGATATTAATAGCTGGACATAGTGGGAACAAATAAAAAACACCTCATTCTTTAGTTCAACTGAAAATATTAAGAAAGAAAATTTCCTTCAATCCTTCCTTTCTAGACCTTTTCCTTAAGGAAAGTGGATAGTATTTCAAGAACAATAAGAATATAGAGAATTTGCTCTGGAGTAAGAAGGACTTAAGTTTGGTTGGTTGTTGTCCTTTATTCTCAAAGAGAACCCAAATGACATCACTATGCTACAGTCAAGTTTCACTTGTGTTTGACTGTGGCTGATCAGACCAATACAAGCTTGGAATGCTCTACCACAGGTTGGGCACAAATAGTCCATGTGAACATTTGGGGTGGATACTCTAAATTTGTGCATCCTGTATTTTCTCTGAGCTGTTTCAATTCTGCTTTGCTCATAGAGTGCAGCACCTTCTCTGACGTGGGCACACCTTGCTGAGCAGTCTCCTGTGTCACACAATCAATTCCAAAGTTCTTAAAAGAGACCCGACAGTGTCCTTGTATCTCTTCTTCTCACTACTGATATGAATACTTTCCCTGTGCGAATTCTCCATAAAATAGTCTTTTTGGCAAGTATACATTTTGCATTTGAACATCATGGCCAACCCATCAGAGTTGTTCTCTCTGAAGCAGAGTTTGAATGCTTGGCAGTTTAGTTCTAGTAAGGACCTCAGCTACTGGTACCTTATCCTGCCAGGTGATCTTCAGAATCTTCCTCAGGTAATTCAAATGGAAGTCAATTCAGTTTCCTGGCATGGTGCTGTAGACTGTCCAGGTTTCACAGACATACAATAATGAGGTCAGCACAGTGGCTCTGTAGACCTTCATTTTGGTAGTCAGTCTAATACCTCTCCTCTCCCATACTTTCCTCTGGAGTCTCCCAAACACTGATCTAGCTCTGGCAATACATGCATCAACCTCATTATCAATGTGTACCTCCCTAGAAAGTACATTACCAAGGTAAGTGAGTCCTTCTTAATAGGCTGATCCTTTACCTGGAAGATGATCATCTACCTGAGAGCCAGTGGGACTTCAGAAATGTCTGAGGAACAGTCAATATGGTGTTTGCTGTCTGACAATTCCAGGAGAAATGCCAGGAGCAGAACAGGGGTCTGTGCACATTTGTACATGATGTTTGTAGATCTGACTTAAGTTTAAATTCTACTTCTGATACCTACTGGTTATGTCACTCTGAGGAAATTCACTTCTCAGACCCAGGCAACTCCTGCAGACTGAAATTTCAGAGAAGGGCAAATCTGCTTTGGAAAGAAGGAATTTTTTATCAAGTGTTCTTTGTACTAATATTCATACTATTCTGAGCCTAAAGTGAGAACAGAGCCCTATAATAACTCAGTAGGAGGATGGAAGGAATATGCTACTTGCTATTAGTGGGCAGGAAATGTCCAACCCAGAAACAATTTGTGCTCTTGGAAAGCAAATATCCAAAACAAATAAGTGGATGATTGACATGTAGTTTAAAAAGTCAACCCCTTTTTACTCCCTTCCTCTCTTTCCCCACCAAAGCTGAGGGCTTGACAGTCTATCTGTGGACTGTTGAAATATCTGAATTTTCTACAGAGTACCACACTGCACTCTGCAACCTCGAGGCAGTGACTCTCTGACCTCAAGGACGAGGGACAGGAGCTGCCGAGAAGAAGGGATCCCAGGGGCAGGAGGAGGAGCCGGAAGTGGGGAGCAGAGGGAATCAGATTCTAAGAAGGCAGGATCTTGGTAGTAAAAGTTTTATGGACTAGAAAACACATGTTTGGGAGAGAAAATAGTTGGGAAATGTTGGGCTGGGGTGTCTTATTTGCAATCTTGATTTCTCTTGGGCTGCTCAAGGATCGCAGGATGCCCAAGAAGAATCCTGCCCTCCAAACAAAGCATTTCAACATTCTTGTAATTGTTACACTGAAGCAGTAACAGCTGTTTTGGGCATTTGTGGGGAAAAAAGAGAAAAGGATCCAGAAAGAAGCAATGTTAGAGTCAGGTATGATCTTGAAGAGCTTATTAAATTCCAGTCCAATTTGATCTTTTGATCCCTATTGTTCACCTTCCCGACCTACCAACCAACCTTATTGGCCATATTGATTGACAGCCAGATCTAAGTATACTTTCTAAGCTGGAAGATTAGAAAAGATCATAAAAATGCTTTTTTTTGGGGGGGGGGAGTAACAAGAAAAGAGGAAAACAACAAATATTTGACTTCTTTCCAGTGGATTTTGCTTGAGACCTTTTGCTGACAATTCCAGATTTTGCCCTGTATTTAGTTTCTTTCCTATAGGTCCAGTTTAGGCTGTTGTTGTTTTTTAAGCACTATGAGGGAACAGAGGGTCAGGAATCCCAAGCTATCCACTTTTGTCCCTTCCTGAACAGATTTGAACTTTCATGAGCTTATGTCCAGGGAACAAAGTGTTGTAATAAACCCTCTCCCCGCATCCCCCAGTCACTGACATTGAAATGTTAGGGCACAGAGGCTGCAGCAGCAGATGGAACTGGGATCACTTTCACAGAAAAGGGCTTGTTTCTGGATTTTTGTGGTCACTTTCTGAATTTTGCTTGTCTTCTTATGCCTCGGTTTGAAGGGGGGTGGACAGGGAAGGGTCTGAGATACAAAATTATGATGCCTACTTAGATGTCCTGGCTCCTTCTTAAAATATTCTAAGTATGGAGCAAAGTCTATCCCTTAAGCATTTTCCTGCTCTCTGCCTCCAAGTAAATAAAACCTTTTTTTTATGGTCAGGATAACAAAATGGCGCAAATGACAGTAATGTATTTTGATTTTCATAGCTATTTACATTACTCATTATGGAAATGCAGACAAGCTTACTACTTTTAAAAGAAAACAGAGAACAACATTTTCTTTGGACTTAAAGCTATTTAGCTTTAATTCCTCAATCCACTTTCATACAAATAAATGCTACTTAACCAGAAAAAAGAAAACAAGTAATGCAAAGTCTTTTATTTATGACTCCCCTGTCATTTCATCAGAATGTGATTTGGGGGAAGAAAAATAAAATCGACATGAATTTGAACTAAAGGAAAGGCAATTTGGGTTAGGCTTGTTTTTTATTAGTGATTTATAGTCCAAGTGCTAGTGTAGAAAGGCTTTAGGGTGATTAATATACCATCCACTCTGCCTTGCTCTATACAAGGTAGGCATCGCTATGACCAGTATAGCTTCAATTTTTAGGAAAAGATGCTACCTTGATTGCACCAACTCTGAACCTGTCTACTTTGGAGAGCTGTAAAGTTTCTTTTGATCCCCTACCCATCTTGGCACCTTTTAATATTTTCTGTTTAGAAGGTTTTATCATTCCTGAATTCTGCCCTGCACTAAACCCAGAAATACTATGCAAAATATAAAGACTGAGAATTCAGAATTTTGGAGGTACAGACAAGCATTTCAATTTGAAATAATAACAGTTAGCATGAACAGGGCTTACCTTAAATAAATCATCTAGTCTGACCTCTTTGTATAGAAGAGGAAACAGGTCTGTGGAGGGGTCATCACTTGTTCTCAGTTACACAAAGAGTTAGTGACAGAGCTCAGACAAGGACTCAGGTCTTTGATCTGAGTCTGATCCTCTTCCCACTGTGTCCTATAACATTTCTGCCAGGCTTGGCAGAAATCACTCAAAGTCTTGAGCTTACTTTATAGTAACTCCAAGGAAAAGTGAAGAAAAAAGTCTGTTGTTCATTGCACCTTCCAACTCCTTATGCCACCTTTATGGTTTATGTGCTATTTCAGTTTTCTTGGGGAAGATCAACCACACTTCAGAGATCTGCAGGTCAAATTGCCCATCCTATCTTTGAAAAGAGACAGGGAACCAGAAAAAAAAACATGGTGACATTGAAGTAATTATTAAATTAAGGACACAAAAAGTAAGCATTCTGGGTCAGATTCCCTGAGATTTCTGTCCCTGATAATAATGGTTATTTTATGAAAGAACATGGGTTTCCTCCCAGATCATAACTTAATGCTTTGGTTGTACCCTAAAAAACTCAACCTTCCTTTAATAGGAGACATATAATAATGAGGTTTATAATTCCTTTAATAACCCATAATGTATCTATAATACATGAATATATCAATGGATGCTCCTAGATCCAACACATATTTCCAATCTATATCACACAAATTTGTAGGTATATCATATTTTGGTATCCAAAGAAGTATTTCTTTTTATATATCCCAAATTTCTGTCTTCCAAGCTTCATAGGGGGAAGAGATGACTATTGTGCTGTTTCAAGACTTTATCAGCTCTATATTTAACCCATTCTCTCCATACCTCCCATAATTTTGCAAATATTGATTACATTTTGTTAATTTCTTTTTTTTAGAACCAAGAGTCCTCATTTTAAAAAGGCCTAACATAAAATCTTCTCTTTAGTATCTTAACTGGGCTTCTCTGGACCCTCTCTATTTTTCATTATGTCTTTCTTTTAGGGTAAACCAAGAGGTAGATGGTATTGTGTGTGTGTGTGTGTGTGTGTGTGTGTTTGTGTTCTATATATGACTTGATTTGGGATGAGGATGTAATGTTTTCTGTTTTCAGAACCTGTCCTATTAATGTCCAACATTTGGTGCCCTTTGGGGCCACAGAACACTTTTTTTTCTTTTAGGCAAATTGAATCAATAAGCATTTATTAAGCACCTATATCCCAGGCACTGTGCTAACCTTGGGGGAATACAATGAAAAGGAAAGGAACAGTAACTGCTTTCAGGGAGCTCGCGTTCTAACGGAGAAGACAATATGCAGACAGCTATGTATAAACAAGATACGTTTATATGACGAATAAATTGGAAATAGTCTTCCAGGAAAGGCGCTAGCATTCATAAGGCTCAGGAAAGGCATCTTATAGAAAGTAAAATTTTATCTGGGATCTGAAGGAAATCAGAGAAACCAGGAGGTGGAGAAGAGAAGGGAGACAGTCCAGGCGCAGGGGCACGTGGAGGGGACAATCAGTGAAAATACATGGAGTGAGTTGTGAGATGCCGTGTTGTGTATGAGGTGTAACAAAGAGGTCAGCGCCACTAGATCACATAGAGGGGAATAGGATGCAAGAAGATTGGAAAGGTAGGGAGGACCTAGTCTATAAAGTGCTGTAAAAAGCAAACAGAGGACTTTATATTTGATGTTAGAGGTAACAAGGAACAACTGGGATTTATTGAGTAGGGAAACAACATGGTAAATTCTAAGCTTTAAGACGATCAATTTGACAGCTAAGTGGAGGAAGGGATTGGAATATGGGGAGATACAAGATGAGGAGACTGATCAGAAGGCTATTGCAGTAATTCAGGTGTGAGGGGATGAGGGCCTGCACCAGAGTGGTATCAGTGACAAAGTAGAGAATGGGGCCTGTATGACAGCTGTTAGGAAGGCAAGCCCCCTCTGTCTTGCAAGACCTCCCACCCACCTACCAAACTGTCAAAAAAGAAACAAAGAAAAGAAAATGGTTTCCACAAATATACATAGACATGTGCAAAACAAATTTACACATTGGCCATGTCTGAAAACGTGTCATTCTATGCGCTTTAAGCCCATCATTCCTTAGTCAGGAGGTGTGGGGCCTGCTACATCACTGGTCTTCTAGAATTGTGGTTAGTCATTGTGCTAATCAGAGTTCTCAAGTCTTTCAAAATAGTTTATAGTTCCAATTTTGAGGTTATTGTATAAATTTTTCTCCTGGTTCTTCCGACTTTACTATGCATTAAGTAATACAAATCTTCCCAGATTTCTCTGACAGGGTCACTCATCATTTTTCATGATATAATATTCCATTATATTCACTTATTGTTTAGCCATTCTCAGGAAACAAATTACAGAGACTTGGAGATCTTTTTTGTAAGCCACAACTGTTATTGTGGAGCCTGTCATTGCTTAAATATAGTTTAGATGTTGTTTTCCTAATGTATTACCTTATACTTGCCATCATGTGGCAAAATTGCTACATGGCTACACATTCATACTGCCAGGATTGTGCCCTCAGATCAAATCGAGAGCTTTAGGTTTGTTGTGAGGATCAAATGAGATAATATTTATAAACTTCCTTGAAAATATTAAAGTCTATATAAATAATGCTAGCTTATTCTTTTTTTTTTTTGCCTTTTGGAGGGCAATTGGGATTAAGTAACTTGCCCAAGGTTACACGGCTAGTTTTTTTGTGTGGGTGTTGTATCTGAGGCTGGAACTGAACTCGGGTCCTCCTGACTCTGGTGCCGGTGCTTTACTCACTGCGCCACCTACCCATCCCTAGCTTATTCTTAATTACTAATATTATTGGTGGAGCAGATAGGTGGCACAACGGATAGAGTGCTGGGCCTGGAGTTAGGAAGACCAGAGTTCAAATTTGGCCTCAGACACTTACTAGCTGTGTGAACCTGGGTAAGTCACTTAATCCTGTTTGCCTCAGTTTCCTCATCTGTAAAATGAGCTGGAGAAGGAAACGACAAACCACTCTGGTAGTTTTGCCAAGAAAATTCCAAATGGGATCACAAAGAATGAATGGACTGAATGAAAGGACTGAACAACAAAAAAGCTAATTCATTCATGGCCTCTGAGGTCCCTTTTGGCTTAGATCTGTGAATCTACTGTGATCCATTTCTATGAGTACATATTGTGACTAGGTAAAGCTGGGCTTTAAACACGACTGAAACGACTGAACCATAGCAACAAGTATTAATAGTGTTAATCAATTAATGGTTTTATTATTATTAGTTATAATAGCAACCTCTCTCAGCCTCAGTTTCTTCAAGTATAAAAGAGAATAATAACATCACTTGCCTGGCAGAGTTGTTATGAAAATCAAATGAGATATTATTTGTGAAAAGCACTTTGCCTGGAGTCGAGTACGTATGGATGCTTTTTCTTCCTTACTTTCATTGTGGTAGCAGCATATTGTAGTGGGAATGGTCCTAGACTTAAAGCCACAAGCCAAGCTCTGTTGTTTGTTTATTTGATGTGTGACTTTGAACAAACCATCTAATTTTCCTAGGCATCTGTTTCTGTAAAGTAGACACCATGGCACCTGCCCTTGTAACCTCACAGGGTTACTCAGATGATTCAGTGAGAAAATATGTGAGTAAAAATGACTTATTGACTGTGAAGCCCTCTAAAAAGGCACAGACCTGTTAGGGCCTACAGCCTAAAGTAGCAGGGGTAATCTTAAACATGGTGGTACAGAATTGAGATATTGAAGAAATGACTTGGAAGTGAAATGAGTTGATCTGGGGCAACTTTGACCAAAGAGGAGGGCTGTGTGTGTGTGTGTATGTGTGTAGTTACTTGTATGTGAGTACTGGGAAGAGAGGAAAAAAGAAGATGAGAAGAAGAAAGAACAGAATTAGGAAAAAGAAGCTCTGGGTGTACTATGTGAAGGCAAAACAGTTTAAAGAGCTGAAAAGACGTACCGATTCTCTGTATTTTGACAAAACAAAAAATGTTTTCAATATTTTGGTTCATTAAGTTCAAAAAGGCAAACTAATTCAATGAAAGTTTGAATTACTGGTTTTTGAAGGGGACATATTTTTCTTTCTTTTTATTTAATTTTTCAGTCAACAGACATTTATTTCTCTTCCATCCCCCTAATTGTATTGTTAATGTATTTTTGCTTAATGGGAAGATCTTTCCCAGCCATTAATAGGCCCATGTGACCTGCTTGAGTCACATGGAAGCCTGAGTCACATGAGTCTGTGGGGAGAGGGGATTGCTGAATGGGTGGGGCAGGAAGGGTGGAGGAGAGATGAGAGGAAGTTGGTCAGAGCAGTTAGAGCTGAGGGATAGAGGAAGCAGACAGCAAGTTGCAAGTGTTCGTTTATGGGAAGGCCCTAGAAAGTGGAAGGCTTGAGAATGGTGGTGCCCCCTGCATTGTTTTTGTGTGTAGATTTCTTTGTTGTTATGATGGATTTGACTTTCTGGTGTTAGAATTTGGTTTTCTGGTGTTTGAATAAATGTTCTAGTTCTGTCTTATATGTGGAGAGTCTGTTTTATGTTGCAATTCAGAATTACACTGGCATATTCATAGCTGCCATAGGCACTATGAATATCATGTTGGTGCTACACCAATTAATTGAGTAGAAAAAATAAAGAAAAAGAAAACACTTTTGACAAGTAAAATAAATTTCCTATCAAACATGTCCAAAAATGTGAATTCATTTCATTTTGCATATTAGTTCACCATTTCCCAGTCAGGATATATTATGGGTGGGCCTGACACAGGGACCCTTTTACTTCAAGTTTAGGGTTTGGACAAAATGTGACACCTGCAAGCCATTGAACAATGGGATAAAAAGAGGTTTATTTTAACCATAATACTGCAAGGATATCCAACAGGGATTCAGTGGTACTGATCTTCCCAAGAAACACTCACCTTATCTCTATATGGAAATGCATGTAGTCAGTTAGAAAGGGCATGGTAACTTGAGTGGTCTTTAGACATCCACCATATTGGAGAGGCCCTGGCTCCATGTGAGTGGGATTTTTTTGTACTTTTACATGATCAGGAAGTTGCATCAAGGGTGCAGAAACCAATCAAGTTCTAGGGACAGCTTTGTTGACTTTTAGTGAAAATCATTCCTTTTTGTGGTGAACAGGGGCACAGGAAGTGGTTGGCATTCCTTGTAAGTCATTCTCCGGAATTATAACTGATCATAGTCTTGCTCAGTGTTCTTGAGTATTTCAAAATTGTTTGCTTTTACAATGTTGTTGTTATATCATAAATTGTTCTGGTTCTACTCACTTCACTCTGCATCGGTTCATACAAGTCTTCAAAGGTTTCTATGTACCCAACCCCTTTGTCATTTCTTTTTTTTTTGCCTTTTGGAGGGCAATTGGGGTTAAGTAACTCGCCCAAGGTTACACAGCTAGTTTTTATTGTGTGGGTGTTAAGTGTCCGAGGCCGGAACTGAACTCGGGTCCTCCTGACTCTGGGGCTGGTGCTTTTACTCACTGCGCCACCTAGCCACCCGGGCCTTTGTCATTTCTTATGGGACAGTAGTATCCCATTACGATCATATGTCATAATTTGTTCAGCAATTATACAATTAAGGGTCAACCCCTATGGTGTAGTTTTTTTATGTTACAAAAAGAGATGCCATAAATAATTTGTACATGTGAATGCATTTCCTATTTATCTGATCTTTTGGGGGTATGGTAGTAGTATTAATGGGTCAAACAGTATATGATACCATTTAGTGACTTTTGGGGCATAATCCAAATTGCTTTCTGAAATGGCCATACCAATTCATAGCTCCACCAACAGTTTATTGTGTCTATTTCACCACAGCCCCTCCAACATTTATTATTTTCCCATTTCATCATATTTGCCACAGAGGGGACACTTACGAAGGCAATGCTTTTGAGCATTCATGTAAGATATAAATTAGAAGTGTGGTAATTGTTATTCTTGAGATATTTTCTTTTTTCTCTTTTTTTTCTTTTTTTGATTTTTGGAGGGCAATTAGGGTTAAGTGACTTGCCCAAACTCACATGACTAGTAAGTGTGTCAAGTATCTGAGGTCAGATTTGAACTCAGGTCTTCCTGACTCCAGGGTCAGTGCTCTATTCACTGCGCCACCTAGCTGCCCCCAAGATATGATTTTTCTTAAGAATAAAGGAGGAAGATAGTGTTTGAAACAGAAGGAAAAAAATTGTGTTTGCCTGGACTGAAGCTCAAATGTTTGAAAAAGAGCTAACACTTGGCTAAATTCAAGTTCCATCATTCTTTGTTCACCACTGAATTCCTATGAAAAGTTCTTACATTTCCACAGAGACATCTGCTCATGGTTCTTTCCCATCCTACTTGGAGGGAGAATGATATTATGGAAAAAAAACAAGTTATGTTTGGGATATGGCTTCTGTGGAGGCACCTGGCCCTTAAGTCTCAAAGGAAAAATGTCTACAGAAGACCAAAATATTTGGAAGAAAATTGAAAAAATTAAGTCCATTGTCCAGATGTTTGACCCACATCACAATGTAAACATCTGGATATTTAGAACCAATACAGGCATACTATCTGGGTGATGTATTAAACATCCAGGTGTTTCACTTTATGTAGATAAAAGTACAGTACCCATGAAAGTAAATTATTTTAAGGAGGGTAATAAAAATGCATTGAAGAGGAGAGGTAGACAATATTTGTAAGATGCATAGAAAAGTATTTAGTCCCATGGGACAGCAGTAGTAAGAATATTAGTTGTTCAACTCACAGTCAAACACTTTTGAGAACACAATGTTTTAGTAACCTTCTTCCCAAGCGGTAGTGTCTCTTTCTAGTCCCACTGCATGCATTTATTATTAGAATTAGTGTACAAGAAAAAATTCATTAAGCCTTGTCTTTATGCTAAAGAAAAAACCCAGTGAGGACAAGAAGCATGACTTTCAATAGAAAATAGTTGGTTTAGGTTAGCAACAATAGGAACACATAATGCCTGTATATGATGTACCCAAAGTGTAGTGACTGAGCCATAGAATAAAGTAGGGACATATTTAGGAACTGACAGTTCTAAAAAAAAGCACAAATACTGGAGAAGCCATGTGGCAACATTCAATCTAGAGCCAGACAAATACTTGCTCCACGTAAGTGGCAGATGGTGTGACTATAGAGTACAGAGATGACTTTTATTCTCTTCTCCCTTCCTCCATATTTCTAACTCCCTCCCCCACACCCATGCAGAGCTGAGCCTAAAGAATAGGATTGGGATAATGACTGTATCTGTGGTTTTGTGGTTATAGGAAACACTCAAATGAGAAAACTCATTCTACCAGTGTAGGCCAGCATGTTCTCTGCAAAGTCTAGTCTTAGACTAAGAGCTTTTAAATGACTTACTCAAGGTCACATAACCAGTATGGATCAGAAGGAGGACTTGACCTTGGCTTCTTCCTGCATCTGATATTAGTTCGAAGCATTCATAAACTTCATTAAAGTCTTATTCTGAGGACTCATACAATTGTGGAGGTAACCCAGAACCAACAAAGGCTATGGTCAGTGAACTTCAAGCTCTTGTAGGCAAAAAGAATCTGCATGAATGGATGTTTCTATCTGATATAGGTGTAACTAAATACCAAGACGTTTATGACAAACATGTTAGCTGTTTTTTGGACATGACAATTCATGAAATAGTAAAAAAAATATATGTACATACACACATACATAAATGACACATGTGCATGCACGTGCACACACAAACACATACACACAGAGAATATCCCAATATAGCAATTGTGGAGTGTCAAGAAACAAGGCAGAAGGTGCTAAAGGTCATGGTTCTTAGATCACTAATAAACATCATGTTAATTGCTGGTACACTTAATGTGTAAATTTTTCCTGGGGAATAATGAGTGGATAGATACTAGAAGGACTGAGCTACATCCATGCTGACATTTTTGCTATAAAGAATTTGCATCTAAATGTCAAGATGATCCACAGGTTATTTTTAGAGTGGACAATAAAGGAATCAGTGAAATGATTTTGTTTTTCACCCGAAGGCAACAACAAACATAACTGAATGATATATTTGGTAATCTTATTTGGAGTGTTAATGATGAACATAAGTAATATCACTATCAAGATTTTGTGTCTATAAAAATGAAGGTTTTATGTCAATATATATGGCAGAAGATGAAGAAATGGAGAATTTATATGAAGAACTTGATAAAATACTGCAAATTGGACCAGTTTTCAAGTCTTGCCATTGATGCATTCTGGCATGTGTGACTATAGTTAAGCAATTTAACTTCTCAGTAATCCAGGAAACCTCTGAAGACAAGTTACAGACACGTTTCAGATCTGAATAGGCACTTGTTCCGCATGAGTGGATGTTTAGATGGAAAGTTTTTGCTGTGGGAGTTTCCTACACTGATGAAATCAGGGAATCTGGACCAAAAACTAAAACAATTTTGATACTTGATGATTTCATTGAGAAAATAGGCACAGTGGAGGGCTTTGAAAACCATGCCCAAAGGGCTATAAACTGTACATACCCTTTGATCCAGCAATACCACTTCTAGTCTGTATCCCAAAGAGATCGTAAAAAAAGGGAAAAGAACATATATGTACAAAACTATTTATAGCATCTCTTTTTGGGGGGGGCTAAGAATTAGAAATTGAGGGAATGCTCATCAATTGGGAATAGCTGAAGAAGTTGTGGTATAGGAATGTAGTGGAATATTATTGTTTCATTAGAAATGAGTAGCAGGCAGACTTCAGAGAAACCTGGAAAGATTTGCATGAACTGATGGTGAGTGAAGTGAGCAGAACCAGGAGAACATTGTACACAGCAACAGTAGCATTGTGTAATGAATGACATTGATAGACTTAGCTCTTCTCAGAAATGCAAGGATCTAAGACAATTCTAAAAGACTCATGATGGAGAATGCTATCCATATCCAGAGAAAGAACTATGGAGTCTCAATACAGATCAAAACACATTTTTTTCTTCTTTTTTTGTTTCTTCTTTCTTTTCTCTTTGGTTCTAATTTTTCTTTACAACATGACTAATGTGGAAATAAAAAAAAGAAAAGAAAAACATGATTCAAAATAGTAGTGGAACTCAGGAAACATAAGGTTTGTAAACTACTCAGAAACATCATTTCTATGCATCAGTGGTATCAAACTCATTCGGAAAAGGATCCCTGTGGGCTGCATGCTGACTTAGAAAATCACAAAATGACATTATCTATGTTGTGTTGTATTTTTGTTCATTTTGTCAAAAAATGTCCAAATTACATTTTAATCTTATTTGATCACCCTTGGAATCTAACATGAGGCCCAAGGGATGTGAGTTTGACACTTCTGCTGTGCATCATGATTACTTTTTTCAATAGGAAAGAAAGAATGTATTCAGCACTGGGTCACATAATAAAAAATAAAATTGAATCTTTCCCAAAGGACAGGAAATATTATATTCATCATGTAATATATAATTCAATATATAATATAAAATATAAATATTATATTTATTATTCATTATAGACATAGCAGTCATTTTGAAATTGACTGTACTCTCAGAGCACGAGCTGGTTAGAGAAAATATCAAAGTAAATACTAACCTAGAAAGGATAAAGAAGAAAAGGCACAGAGTATAATTACAGTACCTCCAACTTTAGTAAATCAGGTACATTTAACGCCCTGTTGATAGAGCTATGAAATGGTACAGCTGTTTTGGAAATCAATTTGGAGCTACGTCTAAAAAGTCACTAAACTGTTCAAACCCTTTGATGCAGCAATATCAATCCTAGGCCTATACCCCAATGAGATCAAAGAGAAAGGAAAAGAACCAACACATTTATCGTAGTGGCAAAGAATCAGAAACTAAGGGGCAGAGGAGGAGAGCCCACTGAAGGGGAACGGTCACACAAATTATGGTATGCATAATGTAATGCTACAATGTAGGAAGAAATAAAATGATGCTTTCAGAGAAATGTGTAAAGATTTGTGTGAACTGATTCAGGGAAAAAAGAGTTGAATAAGAACAACTGATATAACAACAACATCATAAAAGCAAATAATTATGAAAAGTTAAAGAACTCTGAACAAGGCAAAGATCAACCATTATTCCAGAAGATTGTTGGTGAACGGTGCTATCTGGCTCCTGTGACAGGACCAAGGTGTCCCTGTTTCCCGGTGATAAGGATTAGTTTCCCCTAAAAGGCAACAAAGCTAACCCTGGAACTTGATTAGCCCCTGTCTTCCTTGATGAGACTTCCTAGTCATATAAGTGTACAAAATATTCCACCCACATGGAGTCAGGGTGGGCTCTTCCAATATGGTGGATTTCTGAAGACTGCTTAAGCCACTATAGTCTCTCCTGCCGACCAGATATGTTTCCTTATGGCAACAAGAATGGCTGTTTCAAGAGAAACCAAGTACTGCTGCATATTTGTTGCATATTCTTGCTGTGTTAGAAAACCTGGTTTTGTTAACTGTTCAATGACTTGCAAATGTTTAATTTTGTCTAAACCTTGATCTACTAGCCTTCTGGTGTCAGGCCCACACCCAAACATCTTCTGAGAGAGAGATGATAGACTAGTGTGCAGAATGAGATACATAGTTTTAAAATAACATTTTATCTTTCCCACTTACATGTAAAAATAAATTTGAAAACAATTAAAAATTTTTGAGTTCCAAATTCTCTCCTTCTTCTATTCCCTACCCCTTTCCTAAGATGGTAATAAATTTGATACAGGTTATACATGTGAATTCATGCAAAACATTTCCATATTAGTCATGTTTTGAAAGAAAATGCAGATAAAAATACCCACATTAATGAAGTTAAAAATAATATTAAGTATTAAGTTAAAATACGTATTCAGACTCCACCAGTTCTTTCTCTGAAAGTGGATACCATTTTTCATCATGAGTCCTTGGGAATTGTTTTGGATTGTTGTATTGCTGAGAATAGGTAAGTTGATAATCATACCATATTGCTGTTACTGTGTATAGTGTTCTCGTGGTTCTGCTCATTTCATTTTATATCAGTTTATGTAAATCTTTCCAGGTTTTTCTGAAATCATCCTGATCATCATTTTTTATAGCACAATAGCATTCTATACATTCTTATACCAAAACTTGTTCGGCCATTAGCCAATTGAAGGACATCCCCTTAATTTCCAATTCTTAGTCACTACAAAAAAAGCTGCTATAAATATTTTTTTGTACAAACAGGTCTCTTTCTTTTTTAAGAAAAAAATCTCTTTGAGATGTAGACCTAGTAGTAGTATTGCTAGATCAAAGTATATGCACAGTTTTACAACCCTTTGGGCATAGTTCCAAATTATACTCTAGAATGGTTGGATCAGCTTACAACTCCACCAACAGTGCATTAGTGTTCCAGTTTTCTCCTCCAACATTTATCATTTTCCTCTTTTTTATAATATCGGCCAATCTAATAGATGTGAGATGGTACCTCAGAATTGTTTTAATTTGCATTTCTCTAATCAATAGACTTAGAGCATTTTTTTCGTATGACTATAGTTTTGATTCCTTCATTTGGAAACTGCCTCTTCATATCTTTTGACCATTTATTAGTTGCTGAATGACTTGAATTCTTTTAAATTGGACCTTATTTAAGAAATAAGGCCTTTATCAGAAATACTTGTAAAAATTTCCCCATAACTTTCTGCTTTCCTTCTAATCTTAGTTACGTGGGTTTTGTTTGTGCAAAAACCTTTCAATTTAATAGTCCTGCTTTTTTGGAGTTACTTGATGCATAGTAAACTTTTCCCCTTCTTCACTTTTACTTTTAACATGTGCTTATTTATTAAGTGTGTTTCTTATAAGCAACAGATTATATGATTATATTTTCTTACAAAATGCCACTCCTTTCGTTTTTTTGACTTAAAAATCCATTCTCATTTAAAGTTAGGAGAGTTAGATTTATGAGAGTTGGATCTGTATTATCTCCATATGTCTCTAATATATGTTTTTCTTTCCAGTGGTGATTCCCTCCCCTCCTCCTTTCTCTGTGAGCATAGTACTACATTTCTTCAGTTATTTTCACTTAATCTTTTTTAATGTGGTCCTATTCCTGTTTTCCTCCTCCCATTTCTTACCTTTCCTTTTGGAGTTTTACTTATTAGTTGTTTTTTCCTTTCCTGCTTTTAACTAATTATTTAATTCCTACCACTTTTTTCCTTTCAATTAATAAAGTATATCCCTCCCTTCCTCTCTCTTCTTCCCACTATTTTTTATATCACTTTTATACTCCTTTCCAGGAAGGATTTCCCTTCCTCACTTTCTTTATTATTCAGGTTCTCTTTCAGTCTGCTCTTAACTCTCATCCTCTGGTTCATGGCTCCTATACTTATCTAGTCCTCTTTTCTCTGCACTCCTTGTGGGAGCAAAACTACCAAGGTATCCATTCTGAGTTCTCCCTTCTTTTTATTATAGCATGTGAAAATTATTATTTTTTCATTTTCAGTTCCAAATTCTCTTCCTTCTAGTCCCTTACTCTCTCATTGAGAGGCAAGGTTAGAATTCCTTTTAGGGATTGCATGAGAGCCTATAACACATTTTTATGAATATCCTCAAGTGGTCATGAATCTTTTTACTTCAAGAGTACCAGTCATGTGAAGCCAGGTCTTCTCCATATACCTCATGTTTTATTTCCCACTGAAGTAAAGATTAGGAAGCTGTCAGCTCTGAGATTTTTGCACTCTAGACTTCTACATACTTCCATGTTCATGTGTAGGCTAAATGGTGAATAACACTTTCCCACCATAACTTCCTCTTAAAAAATTAGTGTGTAGGAAAGAATAATAGATACCAATTAGATATCAGTCAACTATACTGTACTTTAAAATTTTAATTTTATTTTCAATTCTGAATTCTTTCATTTCCTCTTCTTCCTCCTCTATCTATTGGGAATGCAAGAAAACAAAATCCATTACAAACATGTATAGTCATATAATCCTTCATCCTGCAATTCCACACCCCCTTCCCCATAAAGATAAAGAAAGAAAGAAGAGAAAATATTCTTCATTTTGTATATTGAGTCTATATTCTTTCTATATTGAGTCTCAGTTCTTTCTCTGGATATGAATAACATGTTTCATCATGAGTTCTTTGGAATTGTGGTGGTCATTGTATGGATCAGAATTACTAAGTCTTTACTAAGTTCATTTTCTTTACAATAGTATTATTGTATAAATTGTCCTCCTTATTAAACTCACTTCACTTTGTTTCAGATCATGTAAGTCTTCCCAGTTTTTCTGAAACCATCCCTTTCATCATTTATTTATTTATTTGCTTTTTGGAGGGGCAATTGGGGTTATGTGACTTGCCCAAGGTCATACGGCTAGTGTGAGTGTGTGTGTGTGTGTGTGTGTGTGTGTGGTAAGTGTCTGAGGCCAGATTCGAACTCAGATTTGAACTTCCTGACTCCAGGGCCGGTGCTCTATAACTTTTCCAGTCATTCTTCAATTGAGGGGCATCCTTTCAGTTTCAAATTCTTTGCTACCACAAAAAGAGCTACTATGAATATTTTTTTGGGGTACAGATGGATCCTTTTTTTTTCTTTCTTTGATCGCTTGGGGATATAGATCCAGTAGTGCTATTAGGTCTTAGGGTGTGCATAATTTAATAACTTTTTAGGCATAGTTCCAAATTGCTTTCTAGAAGGGTTGAACTAGCTCACATTTCCACAGCTCCATTAAGGTAATTTTCCCACATCCCTTCCAACATTTGTCACTTTCTTTTTCTTTCATGTTAGTCAATTTAATGAGTGTGAGATAGTATGTCAAAGTTGTTTTATTTTGCACATCCTTAATTATTAATGATTTAGAGCCCCTTTTCCCTAAATATGGTCATTGATAACTTGGATTCCTTCCTAGGAACTGTCTATTCTTATCCTTTGACCATTTATATCAATTAGGGCAATGACTCTTACCCTTGGAAATTTGACTCAGTCCCTTATATGTACATATGTGGGAAATGAGAGAGCAGAGAAACTTGCAAGAGATTTCCCCTCAGTGTTCTCTCTCCTAATTTTAGTTATGTTGGTTTTGTTTCTGCAGATTTTTTTTAATTTATGTAATCAAAATTATCCATTTTATCTCTTATGAACATCTCTATCTTTTGTTAAATCATAAACCATCATATCATCCTAATAAAGTAATAACTTTGTTTCTTTCTCTATGCTTATTCCTTAAATTTATTTTTTTCTTTTCTTATTGTTATAGCTAGCATTTCCAGTAATAATAGATAGTATTTATGTAATACCTATGATATACTAGACATAGTCCTAACTGCTTTATAAATATATATATTTTTTATAAAGCAATTGGGGTTAAGTAACTTGCTCAAGTTTACGTGGCCAGTTTTATTGTGTGTGTGTGTGTGTGTGTGTGTGTGTGTGTGTGTGTGTGAAATATCTGAGGCTGGAACTGATCCCGGGTCTCCCGACTCTGGGGCCGGCGCTCTTGCTCACTGTGCCACTTAGCCGCCCCTGTGCTTTATAAATATTATATCATTTGATCCTCATTACAACCTTGGGAGGTAGGTGCTATAATTTACTCTCATTTTACAGTTAAGGAAACATGTTAAATGACTTGCCCAAGGTGACATAGCTAGTCAGTGTCTGAGGACAGATTTTAACTCAGATCTATTTGACTCTAAGTCAAGTGCTCAATCCACTGAGTCACAGCTGATTGAATTCTGTGTAAATAAACATATGTGATTAGCTGTAATTAAATTTGGAGTGTTTTTTTTTTTTACATTGAAGTAATTGTTAGTAGCCTAGGTGCTGTGACACAAAGGTTAGCTAAGACACCACTCCTGCCCTCATGAAGCTTACAGTTTGGTAGGAGGACAGCACACAATAGTGTTCTCAATGGCCCATCATCAAGCAATGTTGAAGTCACTGGCCATTTACTTCAGGTTGAAGTTAATCCCTCTCTAGTTGAACTTGCAACTGAAAAAGAGGTTTTGAATGCCATTAGGTATCTCTGGTATGGCAAAGCATTTGGTGCTGATTCTATTCCTGCTGAGATTTACAAGGTAGGGGCTCCACTGCTCATACAAAAGCTGACTGAAATATTCTGGGTTATCTGGCAAGAGGAGGACTCCCCCAGGAGTTAAAGGACGCCTCCGTTGTCCATCTCTATAAAGGAAAGGGAAATAGGTTGTCCTGTGACAATCATGGGTTGTGTGTGTGTGTGTGTGTGTGTGTGTGTGTGTGTATCTCTTAGTCAATACCAGCAAGATTCTTGCCAGAATCCTTCTTGATAGGCTTATCCTTCATCTGGAAGATGGTCATCTAACCTAAAGCTAGTGTGGCTTCAGAAAGAGCCAGGGAACTGTCCATATGGTGCTTGATGCCAGACAACTCCAGGAGAAATATCAGTAGCAGAACAGAAGTCTGTACGCAGCATCTGTGGATCTGACCAAGGCCTTTGATACTGTTAGTTGTGAAGTCTTGTGGAAGATCATGGCATAATTTGGTTACCCTGAGAAATTCATCAGTGCTGTATGCCAGTTTCATAATGGCATGCTGGCACATAGATAATGGACAACACTCTCATGCTTTCCCAGTCATGAATGGAGTGAAGAAGGGCTGTGTGCTTGATCCCAAGCATGACACTTTCAGTAATGTTGTCAGATTCCTTCGATAAGGATGAAAATGACAACAAGGTCAGCTACCAAACTGAAGGTAAACGATTTAACTTGAAAAGGCTACAAAGCCAAGACAAAAGTAAAAGGAGAGCTGGTGCATGATTTTTGGTTTCCAGATGATTGTGCACTCAATGCAGCTTCTAAGGCTGAGATTCAATGGAGTATGGATTGATTCTCTTCCACTTGTGGTAATTTTGACCTGACAACCCCAAGAAAACAGGTTCTCTACCAGCCAGCACCATACCATCCATATGAGGAACCATTGATCAAATGCTGTAGGTAAGTTCACTTACCTTGGCAGTATGCTTTCCAGGGATGTACATAGAGATAACAAGGTTGATGCATTACCAGATGCATTATTCATTGCAAGAGTTAGTTCAGTGTTTGGAAGACTCAGAAGGAAAATGTGGGAGAGAAAATGTATTAAGCTGCTTACCAAACTGAAGGTTCTACAGAGACATTGTGCTGTCCACATTGTTGTATACCTGTACTGGGACATTCTACAAGCACCATGCCAGGAAACTGAATCACTTCCATTTGAATTGTCTTAGGTAAATTCTGAAGATCACCTGGCAGGATAAAGTACTAGACACTGAGGTCCTTTTTTGAGCTAAACTATCATGCATTCAAACTCTATTGCAGAGAGTGTGACTCTGAGGGGCTGGCCATGTTGTTTGAATGCCAAACATATGTTTGCCAAAAAGACTTTTATGTAGAACTCACACAAGGGAAGCACTCACATAGAGGTCAGAAGAAGTGATACAAGGACATTCTCAAGGTCTCTCTTTGAAGAACTTTGTGAGACATGGGAGATACTGGCACAGGCCTACCCACTGTGCCCACACCAAAGAAGGTATTATGCTCTAGGAGCAAAGTAGAATTTTGGTAGTTCAAAAGAAAGATGAGATGCACAAATTTAGAGGTATCCCCATTCCAACTTTTCATTGGACTATTTGTGCCTGACCTGTGGAAAAGCCTTCCAAACTTATATTGGTCTGATAAGTCATAGTCAGATGTACTGTGTATTGACCCCAACATAGTAATGTCATTTGGTTATCTTCAAGTACAAAGGACAACCACCAACCAGTACACAATATAGATACTGATGATACACATGTAATGAGGGTGTCTGGTGTGTGTATGGTCGTCATTGACTTATTTAGCTGATATAACACCTCCACATGGAAAGTGTGAAGTACTTTGCTTCTAAAGAATCATAAAGGAGTCATAAAACTGTACACACCCTTTAGATCAACAATACCATTACTAGGTTGGTATACTAAAGTCATTTTTAAAAAGGAAAGGGACCTCTATGTACAAAAATATTTATAGCAGTTTTTTTTTGTGGTGCATAGAATTGGAAATCGAGAGGATGCTTATAAATTGGGGAATGGCTGAACAAGTTCTAATATATGATGGCGATGGAATATTATTATGCTATAAGAAATGATGAGTAGGATGCTTTCAGAAAAACATGGAAAGACTTATGTGAACTGATGCAAAGTGAATTGAGCGGAACCAGAAGAACAGTGTACACAATAACAGCAATATTGTACAATGGTCAATTGTAAATGACTTAAAAGCTGTTCCCGGAGATACAAAAATCCAAGATATTTCTGAAGGACCTATGATGAAAAATACTATTTACCTTCATAGAAAGAACTGATGGGATCTAAATGCAGATTGAAGCATACTATTATTTTACTTTCTTTGTTTTTCTTGTTTTTCTTTTGCCTATGTTTCCTTTCACATGACTAAATGTATATAGCCTTTATCAAATTGCTTGCCTTCTCAATGATGGGCAAGGGAAGGGAGAATGGGAGAGAATTTGGAACTGAAAATTGAAAAAAATAAAGGTTAAAATTGTTTTTACATGTAATTGGGAAAAACAAAAAATTTAAAGCTAAAAAAAATTATAATCATGTGTAGAGGAATGCGTTTGAGAATGTTAAGTATGTGCAGGCATTCTCTAACTGGTTCTGCTTGGCTCACCACAGGGTTGGGAGGAGCCTTTTGTGATTTGCTGTATAGTCAGAGCTATTGGCATCTTCAAAAAGACTTGAGTCAGCTTGAGGGCTCTGCTCAACTCACACCTGGGAGAGCTCAATGTCTTTCTCAGAGCTTCCCATGAGAGACAAAGGGGTAGGAGAAACTTCCCTAGAGTCTTTTCCCCTCTAAGTTCATATGGACCCAGAGAAACTGGCTTTGGTACTTGGTCTTTTCATTTCCTTTTCTGTTCTACATGAAGGTAACAGAATCTCAAACCTCGATTGGGATATTAAGACACAGGAATCTGGTAGTCAGAATCTAGGCAGGTTTTGCAGCCAGCTCCACTTTGACGACCTGAGGAACAAGGGAAAAGGGGGTGATTTTCCAGACCCCAGCCCAGTAGAAATATTTATTTGGTGGTAATGTCACATCTGGACACGAGCTTTAGGAGAGAACCAATGCTATCTTGTGGAAAATGTTAGTGCTTAGATTATTACTCTGTCTTTGAAGTAAATAACCCTTTTTGAAAACTAATCGATGTTAAGTGCTTTTATGGAACTAGGGTACTAGTCACAGTCCTCTAATGCTGGGTCAGGGTGATCACAGATGTTGAAACAAGAGAGGCTGTGGGAAAGAGAGATATCTCACAATCCCTCAGGGTACCCTTGAACCCTGGGGGAGAGATGTAGCAGGCTTAGTTCTAGAAGAGAGGGTCCAGAGTACACATGCTGTGCATAATATCTCATGATAACTACATTGAAAATCTGCAAAACAAGTTTCTGCCTAAGAGGATAGAACTTTGCCCCCTGAAGAGATCAGAGAAAGCTTTCAGGTTCAGTGGCATTTGAGTTGAGTTTTAAAGGATGAATAATAATAATAATACTTATGGACATTTATATTACACATGAAATTTGCAAATATTCACTTAAAATTCCTAGCAACTCTGTGAGGTATTATTTTTTTTTAATATTTGAATATTTGATTTTAAAACTTTCAATTCCAGATTCATTCCCTTCCCCCCCTGCCACCCACCCCCACTGGGGAGACGAGCAGTTCAGTATAGGTTGTACATGTGCAGCTAATGCAAAACAATAACATAGTAGATATATTGTAAAAGACTGACTATATTTCCCTCCCTCCTATCCCACCTCCCACTTGTTCTATTCTCTAGTTTGATCCTGTCCCTTTTCAAAAGTGGGTGCTTCCAACTTCCCTCCCCCCCAGCCTGCCCTCCCTTCCATCATCCCCCCTTTCATCCCCTTCCCCTCCTATTCTTCTGGAGGGTTAGATCCCCTATTTAGTGTGTATTTTCCTCCCTCCTCAAGCCAGATTCAATAGGAATAAGGTTGACCCATTCCCTTTTGCCTTCCTAGTCTTCCCCTCCATTGTAACCATTTTCCCTTGCCTCTTCTGTATGAGATAGGTTACCCCAATGTCTCTCCCCATCTCCTCTCATTATATTCCTCTCACCTCTTAATAACACCTTTTAAGTATCATCCCTTCCCGTTAAATTGGTCCCGTGCCCTCTATCTATGTATACCTGTAAACGTATATACACGCATTCACATATGTATTCATATGCCCTCATACCCTCATATAAAGACATATATATTTCTAATCCCTTCAACTATTGAGAAAAGTTTTATAAGTTGCAATTATTGTTTTTCCATGTAGGAATGTTAATAGTTCAACTTTGATAAGTTCCTTATGAATTCTTTTCCCTGTTTACCTTCTCATGCTTCTCTTGCTTCTTGTATCTGAATGTCAAATTTTCTATTCAACTCTGGTTTTTTCAGCAAGAATTCTTGAAAGTCCTGTATTCCACTGAATGACCATATTTCCCCCTGAAACATGATACTCAGTTTTGCTGGGTAGGTGACTCTTGGTTTTAATCCTAGCTCCCTTGACCTCTGGAATATCACATTCCAAGCCCTTCGATTCTTCAGTGTAGAAGCTGCCAGATCCTGGGTTATCCTGATTGTGTTTCCACAATATTCAAATTCCCAGAGCTCTTCGCTGGCTGATTCCTGCCGGCCTGCCGGGCTGTCCTCAGCGGGAGGTTAGCTTCTCTGTGTCATTTTATGGGTTCTGCAGCTCCAAAGTTTGTGTAGAGTCCCCTTTTTACATGGATTGGGGTGGGTGGAAGCCGGAGCCGCGGGAAGGTCATGCTTCTACTCTACCATCTTGGCTCCGCCCCCTCTGTGAGGTATTATTATCTCTATTTTGCAGATGAGGAAACATATTTTAAGAGGTTAAGTGACCTGCTTAGGGTCACTTAGCTAGTAAAGAAGCAGAATTTGAACATGGGTCTCCTTGATTATAGGCCTATATAATTCCACTATGGTATGACACTCTTTCTGAGTATGAAGCCAATAAATCTGGGGGGAGAACATTTCAGGCATAAGGAAAAATGTGAGCAAAGGCATACAAATATGATAGCACAGTATGTATAAGGAAGAAAGAGTTGCCCAGTTTGCCTGGAGTGTAGAGTGTATGGAGATAAGTGATATAAGCTAGAATTCAAAATGTAGGGAAGTACCAGATGGTGGAGGGCCTTGAATGCCAAGCAAAGGAATTTGATTCAGGAAGCAATATAAACAACCAGAAGAATTTTTCAGCACGGGAGTGACATGATCAGATCTATGTGTTAGAAAAATTATTCTGGAAACAATAAGGAGGACCAGAAGGGAAGCAGTGGACATGGGAATGCCTGTAAAGGGGGTGCAGTGGTCCATGCAGTGATGAGATCTTCAATCAAGATGATGTCTGGGGGGAAAGATAGGAAGGAAACAAGAATCTATTAAATATTTACTCTGTGCTGAGCACTGTGTAAGTACTTGGCAAATATTATTTCATTTAGTCCTTACAACAACCCTAAGAGGTAGATGCTATCATTATCATTCCCATTTGACAGCCAGGGAAACGGAGGCAGACAGCAGTTAAGTGAATTCCTCAGGGTCACACAAATACTAAATGTCTGAGGCTGGATTTGAACTAGTTCTTCCTTTGTTAAGGCTCCATCCACTGTGCTATCTAGCTGCTTCTAGGGGAGGGGAAAAATGGGAGAGATGTTTCAGAAATAGAATTGACAGGACTTGGTCACTGGATATAAGAGACAAAAGACAGGAAAACATCAAAGATGACTCCACATTTAAGAACAGACCCTCAGTGACATGAGGAGACAATAAAGGTAGATTTGGGGGAATGGATGCTAAAAAGAATGAGGGCTTCAGGGACAAATTAAGATTACTTTGCAGTTTTGCCTTGTTCACACTTAGTCTGCCAGCTCTCTCTCCTGCCCTAGTCACCCTCTTTTTCTATTAAGTCTAACTTTCATCTCAGTCATCTTTGATCTCATCCATGCTTGTATCCTCCAGGATTTTGCTCTTTCAATCATCTCTCTACTGGACCTTTCCTTTTAGCTTACAAATAGCCCATGATTTCCTTTATCCAAGCCTGACCCTGCTCACCCATCAAACCACCATCCTCTCTTTACCTACACTTGGTACCATATACACACTGCTAAGCCCCTTACCATCTGTCTCCTGTTCTCGTTCCCCTGCTAAAACTCCTATAGAGAGAGGCTTCAACGTTAAGGAAGAAAGACCTGGGTTTGAATCTTGCATCAGGCACTAATCATGTGACCCTGTGGTAGTCAGTGTAACTTCTAGGAAAACCATCTAATTCATGAGATGTAGCTACCCAAGGTATAAGATTCTCTATAATTCTGCATTCTCTGTAGTTCATGAGTCATAGCCCATGTCACTTAATGGACAGCCAGATAACACAATTATTTCAAAGCAAGGCCATTTAATTGAATGGCATGGAAGGAAAAGTAGCAACAAAAACATCTCTCTCAAAAACCTGGATGGCATAAAGACACACTGCGACAGTATAAAGATAAAACACATAGGGAACACACATGGAGAGGTACATTTGTAGGAAACATACAATACTGAGGCAAACGTGGGAGGTCCTTCATCCTTTTATGTTCTGCTCTAGAGAATTGTCAATGTCTTCTAGTGTTATCGTCATGATTCTCCTTTTGGACTCTGCTAACCTTCTCTCCACTGCTGGTTTGGTAACACAGCCTGTGGTGTGTGCTGCTCTATGAGACACATACAAGACCAGACATTTTTTGTTGAATGCTATTTTTTCCACTAACTCCAGTGCCTGGCTCCATAGAAATCCTTGAAAGAGATATGTGTGTATGTATATCTATCTATCTATCTATCTATCTATCTATCTATCTATCTGTCTGTCTGTCTGTCTGTCTGTCTGTCTGTCTGTCTGTCTGTCTGTCTATCTCTTTATATATACATACTTACATTTATATATATATATACACACATACATCTTTATATATACACAATACATCTTTATATATACATACATTTATACACATATGTATATATGCACACAATATGTATCATGCACGCATGTATTCATGCATATACGACATATATCAGATGCACACATTTATACATGTATACACATGTATGAATTATGTATGCATGTATTTATAAATATATAATATATTAGATACATACACACAGATCATATATTCCATAGATATAGATATGTAGATTTTTACCATCAATGGGGAAAGTAAGTAGAGCCCAGAGATGGTACAAGAGGAGATCATCCATGGGAAACAAATGTGGATGGCATCTCACACCTCTACCACCACAGGGCTCCTGATGTCCTATCATGTTCCTCCTGGAATTCTCTTCTTTGGACAAGATGACTTGGCCAGTTGCATTGTTGTGCTTGCTTTATTGGGCCTAATCTCCTCAAGCTTAATTCTCTACTAATTGGCAGTAGTCTCTGTGACCTCCAGTTTCTGGCTGAGCAGAAGTCCTTGGCTAGGTTCCTCCCAGGCTCTTTCAGGAGGAACTAAAATCTTTACCTCAGAACTAGCAGGAAGACTTCTCAAGTCTACTCCCTTAGAATCTTGGCTTTGAGTTCTTCCATCTGCTTAATGTTGGCAATACTGATCTAGGCTCCAAAAAGTCATGCTTCTAGCCTCTCTTACACTGAAAGCTGGGGCTCAGGAAACAGGGTGCTTCAGTTCTCCTGTCAGATTTGTCCAAGCACACATTTGTTATAGCCATGTGCTTCTGCCATGTGATAACATTGCTAAGGGTGGGAAGGGGATCAGGGAGACAGAAAGGAAAGCCCTCTCCTCTTGCTGAAAGAGGTACAGAACTTAGCACAGTGCCTGACACATAGTGGGTACTTGAAAAATACTTGTTGACTTGACTTGAGAATACTCAAGAACTTAGAACTTTCTCCAGAGCAGACTCCTACTGGTTTGCTTTCAAGTTGATTCTCTTGACTAATTTGATCGGGAACATTGCCCCCCTTTAAAATTCTTACTCTCTTCTCCTTTTCCCAGATCAATGAATGGGTGAAAAAAGAGCACCAAGGCAATCTATTCCTGGGGCAAGTGCCGATTCTGACTTTTTCATATACAAACTTAGTCACTCAAAGTCTGCCTCCCTTAAAAATTCAAATATGGCATGTTGTGATTTTGTCAAGCAGACTGGGTGACTCAATGGATTAGAGATACCTGGATCAACACTCCTTCCATTCATCGTTACTTCTAAATAAATCTTTCCTCACTCTCCCCACCTGGAAAGTCATTACTTCTAAAAAAGACTTAAAAAGAAATAGGGAAAAGTAGTTCAAGAAAATTAGCTAAGACATTTCTAGTGTTTGACAACATATCCATATTTAACATTCAGAGTTCCCTCTCTCTGCAATGAAGGAAGGGAGGTACATTTTTTTTTCAACTTTTTTGCAGCATTCACCTGTGTGTTTTTTTAATTTTAATTTTAATTGTCAAAGTTGTCATATATATGTTTTTCCTGGTTCTGCTTACTTACCCTTATATCAATACTTAAGAGTTTTCCTTTGTTTCTTTGAATTCTTCATATCATTATTTTTTAAGGTACAGTAATAGTCCATGACATTTATGTTCACCAGTCAATTTACTTATTCTCCAACTGACAGGCACCTACTTTATTGCTAGTAATTTACTGCCACAAAAATGTTGTTATAAACGTTTTGTTATAAAGTTTCTTTATTTCTTTTTTCTTCTTGGTTTCTAATAGTGGAGCTCTGGATGAAAGGGTTGTAATGGGAATGTAAATTTTTAAGATCTTCCCTGCCCCTAGTCTCAAGTGCACCTGGAGCCTGGGGTGGGAGGCTAGTTATTCAGTAGATACTTTTTGATTGGGCAGTGAGTCAATAACTTTGCTACATTCTCTGAGCCAGGAGAAGGCTATATAAGCCCTGATGTGTAGCTTTGTTTTGGGGCTCACTTTGAGAAGTGTTCTGTGATTTGATGAAACTCTGGGAAGCCGTTGTTGAGAGTCCCCTGGCTTTGAAAAACCCAGATGTTGATTTGGTATGGATGTAATGGTTGGACAGTTTGGAAACTGTCTACTTAATCTGTTTCTGTCTTGATAATTCTGTCTGTA
Organism: Petaurus breviceps papuanus; assembly: GCF_028583685.1. Lineage (NCBI taxonomy): Eukaryota > Metazoa > Chordata > Mammalia > Diprotodontia > Petauridae > Petaurus > Petaurus breviceps. Next base: position 13,278,712 of record NW_027185903.1, read on the forward strand.
TATTCTGAAGTTGGGGTGCTGACCTTTTTCCCCTGAACTAGGTAAACGATACATATTTGACTGATTAAAGTAAGCTTGTTAACCCATTTTGAGTTGCTTTCCTTTATCAAAGCAGATCTAAGAACCTGAGTTGGCAGACACCCTGGGGATACTGGGGTGCTTGCTGCTACAAGTGTACAAACATGTTAGTTATTTTTTTAAAAAAGCATAACTTCCTACTAGCTCTGTGACCCTGGGCAAGTCACTTTAATCCCAATTGCCAAAAAAAAAAAAGTTTAACTTCTGATTGCCTTTTAGAATGGCAATTCATAACTCCAATAAAAGTCTTCCAACATAGATCATACCAATATTTTTGTCATCTTTGCCAATTTGTTGGATATGAGGTGAAATATTTCAATTGTTTTAACTTACATTTCTTTTATTAGTGATTGGATCAATCTTTCATATGGTAGTTGGTAGTTTGTACTTCTTTTGACAACTGTTCATATAATTTGACTATCCATTTGGGAATGGCTCTTGGCCTCGTATATTCATATTAGTTCCCTATCTATATTGGCTATCAGACACTTATCAGAGATATTTGATGCATGTATTTTTGCCCAATTAACAGTTTGCCTTCTAATCCTAGGTACATTGATTTTTTTCTTTTGTGCAAAAGATTTTCAAATTCATGTAATTGAAATAATTTATCTTTTGGGATTTCTTCTCTTTCTTATTTGATTAAAAAATTTCCCCTAAGCCAAAACAGTGAAAGATACTTGATTTTATTATCTTCTATTTTATTCTAGAGTGCAACATTTTATATTCAGGTAACATATCAATTTTGAATAATGAAATATATTTTCCAGTCTTCCATCAGTTTTGGTCAAATAGGGAGTTCTTCTTTAAGCTATGTTCTCAGATTCATTGAATACTGTACTATTGAGTTTGGCTGTTTCTTGCTTATTTTGTCAGTTTCACTGAACTACTTTTCTTCTTTTTAACCAGTATCAAATAGTTCTTATAATTAGTGTTTTATTAAATTATAATTTGAGATCTGGAAACTTTATTCTCTTTTTATTTCTTCTTGTTAAAATAAGTGGTCCCACTTGAAATGGTAGAATTTCTGTTCCTCCAAATGAATTATTATTTTGTCTAATTTTCATCCCCTGTGTAGTTTGGCATAATTCTAAGCTAATAAATTAATTCAGGGAGTATTATGATTTTATTACATTGGTATAGTTCAAATATGAATTATAGTTTTTTACAATTATTTGTTATTATTTATTTTGTTAATTAATTCAAAGAATGAATCGTAGATTTATATCCAGTTGAGATTCCTTAGTGTATGAGGTGGACTATGTGGCTGCTAAGATCCCCACAACTCTCAAATTTTGTGATTCCATGAGCTAAAAGGGATCTTCTATGTCGGTAAGTCCAACCCCATCATTTGTTGAGGAAACTGAGACCCAGAGAGTCTGAGTTACTTGGACCAGGTCATACAGGTAGTTAAGTACCAGAATCAGCATATGAACTCAGTCTGTGTCCTCTGACTGCAAATTTGGTGCTTTTCCCTTTTAAATCCCCTTGACTTCCCCATTTTGCCAATCTGAAAACCCATGACCTTAACCTTTATTTTACCCAAAGCATGAAGATAGAATAGTTTGGGGAAGAAATATCAAACATTCAACAATCCTGATGTTTGATATTTCTTCCCCAAGCTATTCTATCTTAATGCTTTTATGAATTCTGAAAATCCTTTGTGTAACAACAATCTATTATCCTTCATTCTCTCTTTCTGCCTCATCCTTTCTAAATCCATTTTCTCTTTTTTCCATGGCCACCATTCCTTTGATTCCTCCTTCTTCTCTAATTCATCTCTGTTTTTCTGGACTGACTTCTATTTGTAGTCTTGATCCTAGCACAGGCTAGTTAAATTATATATTATAAGCTATCTTAGATGTCATTGCCTCTTGTCCTTTTGCCAGTCACAATTTGGTGTACCCCAACCCTACGTTGCACTCACCATCTACTTTCTCCGCTTTTAGTCATATTCTGATGAGTGCTACTGGAGAAAAATCACACAACTATGCCAACTAGGCTCATTGAAAATTTTTTATTTAGTCTTAGCTAGGTCCCCTTTACTATAAAGTTTTATTTTTATTTTCCCTAATTAGCTCCCTATCACACTTTTAAAGCAGCCATTCCTAACCTTTTCTTCTCATCCTTCCTATATTGCCATCTCCTTCTCAACCTCTGACATTATTGAGAATCCATTCATCATGTTTTCCCTTTTCTCTTATGCTTCATACCTTGACATACCTCTTCATAATCCACTTGCATTCTTTTTTCCTTTGATAGTATTTAGTCAAAGGGGGCCCCTCTTGATAAGGTTAATCTCTCCACTCTTGCTTTAGTTATTATATCTATAGAGATAACTCCTAGATCTACATATACAGCTCTAATGTCATTTCTAAACTTCAGTCCTGTATTACCAGTTGACTGATGGACTTTTCTGTCTGTATGTCTCATGTGTGTCCCAAGATCAACATATCAAAAGCAAAATTCATTACCTTTCCCCCAAAACCTAGCCCTCTTCCATATTTCCTTTTTTTGTTGATGGCACCATCATACTTTCAGTCTCTCAGGTTTGTAACGTTAGACACATGCTTGATTCTTCCTTATCCCTCAATTTCTATATCTGTTCACTTTCTACCTCTTGTCAGTTCTAATGTATGTTTTGTATGCACATCAGCAACTCTTCATTCAAATAGGCTCTACCCTAGTTGAGACCCTTATTAACTTTCATGTGGATTATTGCTTTAGCCTCCCAGTTGACCTTCATGTTCCCATTCTCTTTCCTCTCTAATTCACCCTCTACATAGCTATTTAAATGATAATCCAAAAACAAAGGTCTGGGATGTCATTCCTTTCTACTAAAAAGTCGTTAATTACTCCCTGTTACTTCTTAGATAAATTATAAAATTCTCTGCTTGGCATTTGAAACCCTCTTCAGTCTTTTTCTCCACTGCCTTTCCAGTTTGAGTTCCTATGTATATGTTCTCCCCACTCTTCATTTCTATCAAATTGGCCTGCCAGCTTTTTTCCATCTTTGCACAAACAGTCTCTCATGTTTTTTTTTTATTGTTTTTTATTTGTTTTTGTCTCGGCAGCTAGGCAACACAGTGCATAGAATATTGAGCCAGGAGTCAGAAAAATCTGAGTTCAAATCTGACCTCGTATATTTTCTAGTTGTAATACGCTGGGCAATTCACTTGACTTCTGTCTTGCCTCAGGTTCCTCAACTGTAAAATAGAGATTATAAGAGCACCTACATTCCCCAGGGTTACTGTGAGAATCAAATGATGTAGCATTTGTAAAATGCTTAGCACAGTGCCTAATATATAATAGACCCTTATTAAATATTTAATTCCTTCCTTCCTTTTTATGTCCAGTGCTTAGTATAGTGCTTTACACATAATAGATCTTTTAAACAATGATTGTTGAATTAAACTGAAACAGGAATTAAAAAAAAACAAAAATAACAACCAGCTTCTAATTGGGAGTTTACGACTATTTACTGGATTCCCTTTTATATTTTCTTCTAAATTTCCTTATATTGCTAACTACAGATAACTCTTTAGAGAAAAATCCTATTTACTCAGCCTTTTTTTAAAAGATTCATTTTTAGGTTGATTTATAACTCAAGTTTGATATCGCAGTTTATTTCCATGGAAACAATCGAGATTTCACAAACAGTAGTTTTGAGATGTCACTCAATAAATAGGAAAAAAGGCTAGATAAGGTTTTAATTTACACAGTGATCTTAATGATTAGCAGTGATGTGAAAGGAAATTTTAAAAATATAGATCTATTAAAGACAGATTCAGATAAAAATACTTAATTTGGACTCTAGCATTTGAATTAGAGAAGTGATTGTGCAATTGTTGCTTAGAAAGATTGTTTGTCTCTCTTTGCCCTAAATAATATGATGTGATATAAAGAGAAATGGACCAAGAGTCAGGTCACTTCTTGCTCACAGGAATGAGCTGTGTTATTTGGGGTTATTTATTTGATCTCTTTAGGTTTCTGTTTCTTCCTTGAATGAAGCTGGATTCGATTTCTAGGTCTAAATTTTAGGATCATATGAATTAGTAGTTCAGTTATCTTCAATTTACAGATATGGAAACCAAGAAACAGAGTGATTAAATCACTTACCCATGGCTACATTTGAGTTATTGGCAGATCTAGGTCTAGAATTCAACTTTTAGTCAAGAATTTTTTTCCCACCGGACCATGAGTACATAAACTATACTTTTAGTAAAGCTTGCCATTCATTTTTTTTCTATGTCAGACTTTTCTGATCTATTTCTCCCTGGTATTCCATTAAATTCTTGGTACCACTATACATATCATAGGACTATAGCTATATTTAACTTTACATCAAAGAAACACTCAAGAAATTATCACATTTTTATAAATAGTATCACATTTTCTAATTAGTTAAGACAATCATTTAAGAGGTATTTTATCACTGGAACATTTCAAAGAGCAATATGACTTAGTCAGACCTGTGAATATGGACTATCAATTCGCCAGCTGTGTGAAGGATTCATTGGAGAAGGATTGATTGGAGAAGAGTTGAGGAAGGGAGAGGAAAGGGGTGAAGAGTGTGAGTAGTGATAAGGTGATGGAGAAGGACAATTTACAAAACTCAGTAATTGATTGGATATAAGGGTCACAGCCCACTACTTTCCTTCATGCACCCTATGTTCCAAACAAATTGGCATATATACTGTTACCTATGCATGCCATTCTATATCTCGTGCCCCTGCCTCTGCATGGGTATTCTATGCCTGGCATCCATTCTTTCCCAATTCTACCTTGTAGATTCCCTAGCTTCCTTTAAGATTCATCTCAAGCCATCTGCTACACAAAGCCTTTCTTGATAATCCCAGCTATTAATGCTCTACCTATTGGAAATATCCATTTGTATCCATTTTGCATCTGTTTTGCATTTAGTTATTCCTGTATATATTCCTCTATCCTCATTGGAAATGTAATATAAACTCCCTGAGGACAGGGATTGCCTTATTTTTGTATTCCCATTGTCTAGAATATAGTAGGGCTTAACAAATATTTATTGAATGAATGAATAATTTTGTTTTCAATTTTCCAAAAACATAATGGAATAGTAGATTGGGAGAATGATGAGAGAATTGTATATTTGAATTTCAGCATGACTTTGAATAATTTTTCTAAAAATAATTGAGACAGAAAAATAAGGAAACATGGATTTCCCATAGACAGGGTTGGGGAACCTGCAGCCTTGAGGCCACATGTGGACCTCTAGGTGCTCAAGTGTGGCCCTTTGACTGAATCCAAACTTCACAGAACAAATCCCCTTAATAAAAGGATTTGTTCTGTAAAACTTGGAATAAGTCAAAATTCCATACCCAATGACCTAGAAGGCCACATATGACCTTGGAGTCTCAGGTTCCCCAACCTTGGACTAGACTTTTGTTCATTTTGGTGAACCTGGAAGTATTTAGCTAATTGAACTCAAAGTGTTGATTAATAGACTGAGTTCCACCTACAAGAAGGTCTTCAGAAGAGTGTTACAAGTCTCTGTGCTTAGATAAAAATACATGGCTTTTAAAAAGCAATGACTTAGATGAAAACTTAGAAAAGGCAACTCAAAAATTTAAAGTATAATATCAAGAGCAAGAAAGTATGATGACTGCTCCACTTTCTCAGCCCTGGTTGTGCTGCCTATGTGCAGATTTGGATGTCACATTTTTTAGAGCAAACATTAACAAACTAGAATGTGTCTAGTGGAGGATAAGCAAGGATTATGAGATGAGTTGACACCATGATGGGGCAAGAGTAATATCCTAAGGAACCAACAGTACCATCCTAAGGCATGCAGGTTAGGCTAGTTTTTCCTTATTAAGCATTGAAGCTGTCCTCAAGAATTTAATTGGGTTTAGGGATTAAGACTTGAGCTATTGATGTGGCTTCCTTGTTACCTGAGCACAAAACAACCCCCAAATGTAAGGAGTTTCAGCTGCTCCCTGATGCTTGACCACCATGGGTAAATAATAAAATAAAGAAAGCCATAGTCTTTTCATGGGCTAGAATTTTTAGCACAGTGCTAGGAATAGTAGCCTATAAATCAATGGAAATATCTTTGATAGTTAAGGAATTGGGGAGTCATTTTAATGCTATAATGGGAGGCATTTCCTGATTTTGCCTTAGTGTTACAAAGTACTATCTGATATAAAATGACTTCACTCTCATGGGTCCTGATGAGGAAGGTTAACAAACATAACCAAAGACTAAAAATCTCAATAAAATGACAATAATTGAGGCAACTAATTTGGAAAGTGATCATTTGGAGAGTAACTAGGCTGAAGTTTCTATTTGTAGTTTATGTGAAAAAAGGGTTTATTAAACAAATTGGTCTAAAATGAGATTTCTGGGAGGGAATGATCAAGCTATTCAAGAGGATAAAAAGGTTCCAAGGATTCTGGATGCAATCATCTACATGTAAATAATTAATATTCATTAAATAAGGTAGGTCTCCTAAGGACATCTGGGTAAGATTTGTTTAGCAGAGTCCAAGTTACTGGGTATACTTGAGCGTAACAAAATTGCATCTCTTTTTAAAATTTAATTCACTCTGACTTCTCATGAACTTGGACTAATCTCTTCCCCTCTCAGCTATTATAGGATATGCTGCATAAAATATTCAATGCTATGCAATTACTATAATGTAGAACAGTACATAATAAAATCAATCTACAAGTATTTATTAAGTGCCTACTGTGTGCCAGGTATTAGGCTGGATGATGGGGATATAAATACAGACAATGAAACAATTCTAATTAAAAGTGGTAGGAAATGCTATGTGAGGTAAGAGGAATCAATTATTTAATAAACATTTATTGGTTCCTACTATATAGCAGGTATTTTGCTGGCACTAGAGATATAGACACAAAGGTGAAGTGGTTCTTGCCCTAAAGGGATCTATTTTCTACTGAGGTGATGTAATGTGGTCTCCAATAACTATGAATAAGGAATATACAAAAATAAACACCCAGTAATTTGGGAAAGAAAAGTACCAACAGCTGGGATGGTGGTGATGGTGGAGTGAAAATAGTAGAGTGAAGGGCTGCAACTGTGAACCTCCCCCAGAACTACTCCTACAAAATGACCAGAGACCTTGCTGTGAATAGAATTTGTAGTGGGAAACCAGTGTCATGGTAAATCATTTTTCAGCTCAGAGCCTCTTAGAAGGAGGTGTTTGGATGTTGGGGTAGAGGCTGCCCAAGAGTATGAGGCAGCAGGAATGGCACCTGGTGGTAGCAGCGGAAGCAGCAGCAGTTACAGCGGAATAAGCACCCAAGGGTGGTAAGGGGACGGAATACCTGCTTAGGAAGAGATGCTAGGGAATCCTTCTTTAGCACTGAGTATAAGATCAGGAGCCACTTGGCAGCTCTATCACCCATCACCACGTTCTGGGTCTCAGTTACAAAGGAGCAAGGGCCCTATCTTGGTAAGGAGCAAAGTACAAAAGAGGAGGGAAGTAATTGGCTCTCTCCCCAGATCACACTACCCTGGAGCTAACAAAAGTCTAAAGGCCCCAAGATCAAGTTGTGAAAGCAAAAGGACATGATAGACAGAAGTTCAAGTCAGTCATCCACAATTAGAGGTAAGCAGAGTCCAACTCTAAAATAAAGTCCAAAGTCAAAGAAGTAGACTAGAAAAATGAGCAAAAAACAAAACCCAGACTATGAAAAGCTATTATTATGACAAGAAAGATCAAGACATTAACTCAGGAGATGATGACTTAAAAACATCTATAAGCAAAGTCTCAAAGAAAAATTTAGATTGGACACAAGCCCAACAAAAATTTCTAGAAGAGCTAAATAGATTTTTAAAAAGAGCAGATTAAAAAAAAATAAGAGTAGCAAAGAAAAAAATGGGCAAATAAATAAGAGCTATGCAATAAGATTATGAAAAGAGAATTAACAGCTTGGTAAAAGAGGCACACAAGGGTCAGCCAAGTAGCACAGCGAGTAAGACCACCGGCTCCAGTGTTGGGATGACCTGGGGATCGAATCCGGGCTCAGACACTTAAAATCCACCCAGAAACACCTGGCCGTGTAACCTTGAGCAAGTTACGTAACCCCAATTGCTTAGGGGCAGCCAGGTGGCTCAGTGAGTAAGAGCACTGGCCCCAGTGTTGGGATGACCTGGGGATCAAATCCGTGCTCTGATACTTAGCACCACACCCAGAAATCTGGCTGTGTAACCTTGAGCAAGTTACTTAACCCCAACTGCTTAAAAAAAAGAGGCACACAAACATTTAAGAAAGAAACACCTTAAAATGGTGAAAGAAGTACAAAACTTCACTGCAGAAAATAACTCCTTAAAAAATTATAGTTGGTCAAGTGGAAGCTAATGTATTCCATGAGACATCAAGAAACAGTAAAACACAGTCAAAAGAATAAAAAAAGATAGAAGAAAATGTTACATCTCATTGGGAAGGCAACTGACCTAGAAAATAGATTGAAGAGAGATAATTTAAGAATTACTAGACTATCTGAAAGTTAGGATAAAAAGATCCTAGATATCATATTTCAATAAATTATAAAGGAAAACTGCCCAGATAATCTGTAACAAGATGACAAAGTAGAAATTGAAAGAATCTATCAGTCATCTCCTGAAAGAAATTCCCAGATGAAAACTCCCAGAAATAATATAGCAAAATTTCAGAGCTGCCAGTTCAAGGAGAAAATATTGCAACCATCCAGAAAGAAACAACTCAGGCACTGTGGAGCTGCAGTCTGGATCATATAAGACTTAGCAGTTATCACTATAAAGAAGTGGAGGGTTTGGAATATGATATTATAGAAGGCAAAGAAGCTAAAATTACAACTAAGAATAACGTATCCAGCAAAACTGTGAATAATTCTACATGGGGAAGACTTGATACTTAATGAAATAGGGGACTTTCAAGTCTTCTTGATGAAAAGATCAGAGCTGAATAGAAAATTTAATATTAAGACACAAGACTCAAGAGAAACCTATAAAAGATGAACATGAATGAGAAATCACATTGATTAAATTCCTATATTGGAAGATGAAACACATAACATGTAACAACATTGCCATCATTAGGGTAGAATAAGTCTATTTAGATGAAAGGTGTAATCATGTCTATTATGTTGGAATGATCTCAAAAAAAGAATTGAAGAGTGAGAAAGAGAGAGAGAAAGGAGATGCAGAATGGGGAAAATTATCTCACACAAAAGAGGCATAAAAGGAAGAATTTTTATAATGGAATGGAAAATGAATGGTGTGGGGGAGCAACCTGAATCTCATCTGAACTTATTCAAAGAGGGAAGATTGTATACATACATACTTTAGTATAGAAAATTAGTATAAAAATTCATCTTACTTAGCAGGAAGTAAACAAGGAAGAGAAAATGGGAATTTATTAGAGGGAGGATATATGGATAGAGACAGTGGTCGGAAGCAAAACAGACTTTTGAGAAGGGGTGCAGCAAAAAAGAAGAGGACAATTTGAAGAGAGTAGGATGAAGGGAAATTCAAAATTAGCAATCATAACTGTGAATTGTGAATGGGATGAACTCACCCATAAAACAGGAGTAGACTGAAGAATGAATTAGAAACCAGAATCCAACAATATATTGTTTACAAGAGATACACTCAAAACAGAAAGACACATACAGAATTAAAATGAGGGGCTGAAGCAGTATCTATTATGGTTCAGCTGAAGTAAAAAAAAGCAGAAGTAGCTATTGTCATCTTGAACAAAGTAAAAGCAAAACTAGACCTAATTAAAAGAGAAAATCAAGGAATCTACATTTTATGAAAAGGTACCATAGACAATGAATTGATATCAATACTGCATGTATATCCACCACAATGTATATCATTCAAATTCTTAAAGTTAAATGAGCTATAGGAGGAAATAGTAAAACTATATTAGTAGGGAGGGGAGAGGGAGCCTCAATTTACCACCCTCATAACTAGAAAAATTTAACCATAAAATAAGCAAGAAGGAAATTAAGGAGATTAATCAAATTTTAGAAAAGTTGGGTATGTTATACCTCTGGAGAATATTGAATGAAAATAGAAAAGAGTATTTCTATTTCTCATCTGTGTGTGGCACCTTCACAAAAACTGACCATGTATTAGGATGTATAAACCTCATGAACAAATGCAGAAAAGCTTATTCTATAAAGGGTCTTTGAAGCATAGACTAAAATTAATTAGAAATGAAATAATCCTAAAGAATGAGTGGGTCAAAGGATAAATCATAGAAACAATGATTTCATTAAAGATAATGGTTAGAACTTCTTGTAAAACATCCTGATTTAATATATTCTGGCTATAACTTCATAGAAAATAGTTTCCTTGAAAAGAGAGAAAAACAGTAATAATTTAGATTCTCTTTGGTCTGAACATCACTGATGCCTTCAGATACTTTTCTCAGGTAATATCAAAGCCAAGCAATGACCCATCCACCCTTGCACCAATTTCATCCAAAGAGAAGACACTACATGATACTTTCAAATATCTGGGAAACATAAAAAAGAGACTTTAAGGGGAACCTCAGAGATGGATTTTTGAAGGTCACAATGTTTTTTTTTTCTTTCAAACGCAGTATAGAATATCAATTCCTTCATGTGCTTTTGATCTTTCAGTTATCTCTTGTGTTTCCATTTGTATCTCAAGTTTAGTTCCTTGCATCTTGTGTGGACTCAATAACTGCTAGGTGAATGGAGTCCTATGTAATGAGGTCTGTTGTGTTGATCCCACAGATACACAAGGGGAAGATGAGTGGAAAATGCACTAGACTGAGTCAGGAAGCCTGTCTTCTAGTGCTAGTCCTGTCATTAGCTTACTGCATGACCTCAGAAAAGTCACTGTTAACCATGCCGGAACTCAGTTTCTCCATCTATCAAATGGAGATAAAGATGCTTGCATTGTTTTTTGTTCAGGGTTGTTGTGATGCTCAAAAAATTCTGTGTGTGTGTATAAAATGTATATATGCATATACATGCATATATCTATGTGAACATGCACATGTATATGTGTATGCTTAAATGTATGTGCATATATGTCAACTACTTGACTAACGTGCACATACGTATAAACACACATATATATTATATGTGTATGTGTGTATACACCCCAAACAATCCATGTACAGATGTATATTTTGTGTGTTTATATGTACACAGAATTTTATGACATATAAATGTATACACACAGATATAATGTATGTGCATATACACACACATATATACACATATTTATATAAGTGCTTTGAAAAGTATGATGTGTAACATAAGCACAGTATGAGTGTATTCATATGATAACCTCAAGTGGAAGCACTGAGTAGTATATCCAGAACTGATCCCAGACACAAGAGGACCTTGGATCAAATCCTACCTTTGACACCTTCTGACCCTTTCCCATCTTCTAGAATAGAGATGTCAAACACACCACCAGAATGCAGCCCCCGACTCTCCTGAGTGAGGCCCAAAGCAAATTAAAATGCAATTGGGAAATATATAACAACATGAACAAAAATGTAATAGAAAAAGATAATATTAATATATGGTTTACTAAGTCAGTATGCATTAGTAGGGATACTTATATATGGTTAAATGGCCCCCATTTCTATTTGAGTTTGGTATCACTATTCCCAAACCATCTAATCTAGTGTCTTCCTTCTTTTAATTACTTACAATTTATCCTACATATAGCTTATTTAAGCATATTTGCTTGTTATCTGACCCACTAGATTATGAGTTCCTTGAGGGCAGTGACTGTCTTTTGCCTCTTTTTGTATGCCCTGAACTTAGCATAGTGCACAGCACATAGTAGGTGCTTAATAAATGTTTATTGACTAAGTACATGACAGTAAGTAAGCCACTTAACCTCTCAGGAAGTCTCTGACCTTTTTATAGGACAGGGATATATATAGGGTTCAGAATAATCTACACAAGCTTCCTTCAAATCCTCATGATTTCCATATTTTACTTCTTTTGCCTTTTGCTATCTGGCTTCAACCAATCTTCTGAAGTAACATTTTTGAAAGGCAACAACTTCCCAATTGCAAATGTAATTGTCTTTTCTCAGAAGTAAGCAAAAAGCTGCCAGTCAGAAAACTAAAGACCAAGAAAGGGAGAGATTTACGATCAACAGTGGCCAAAAACAAACCAGAAATTATGGATCCACAAAGTTAATGAGGCTTGAAAGAGTATCAAGGTAAAAGATCTAGAATCCAGGCAGTAGAAGGCACTTCCATTAAGAAATGACCTTAACTGTGAGTTAAGAGATTTCTGATTTGGTTGTTTCTTTATATACATTCTTCTAGGACAAAAAAAGTAATAAAAAACCATTAATTACAGGAAGTGTTTTATTAACTGGAGGAATCAGTAAAGGTTTCATAAATTGAGCCACGTCTTGAAAGAAGCTGATTACTCCAAGAAATGGAGATGAGGAGGGATTTTATTCTAGGCATGTGGAAAAGCAAAACCATGGAAATGGGAGATGGAATATTGTGTGTATTTAGCACAGAGCACTGTGCCTCCTACATATGAAGAATGAACATCAAAAGCACCAGCTACTTCTTCTTTTCTTATTTTTCCTTACTTTTTGGAGGTGAGAGGGCAGGGCAATTGGGGGCAAGTGACTTGCCCAAGGTTACACGGCTAGTAAGTGTTAAGTGTATGAGGTCGGATTTGAACTCAGGTCCTTCTGACTTCAGCACTGGTGCTGTATTCATTCCACCACCTAGCTGCCCCACCAGTTACTTCTTGATTCCCTGCATGGGATCAGTCATAGTCTGATTCTATTACACTGTATTACATCACTTCTACTCTTACCATTGCTGCAACAGTAAGGTGCCTTCTGGTAAATGCAGCTAAAGATTTTTAGCATCACTTCCTTACTTTTTGGCTTGTATCCTTTTTCTTTGAACACTGACAAGTTCCTTTCCTAACCTTCCCCACAAGTCTTCAAATTTCTCTTTCCTGTGGTGCTGAAAAGTAGAGGAAGGAATAATTTTCGATTGACTTCTAATGTTCTTTCCCCTATTCCAGATAACTTAAGGCCTGGGAAGAATATAAAGCTGATCTGCCCCTTTGTGCATCATATTTGGGAGGTCAGAAATGAATGATCATATGTAAATCAGGACTCTTTGCTTCTGTGGCAGACTGAAACCCATATTTTCCAGAATTCTGTGGTGGTTTTGAGCTATCAGCTTATTTCTGCCTTATCCTAACAGCTTGTACTAATGTTCAAAGAAATTGTACCTACACTACTAGATTTCTCTCTACAGTTTCTGTTGGCAATAGGGAATGCAGGACTACTGTATTGACCTTGTCATCATACATGTCTGAAAGTGCAGATGCTTACATATGATTTCTTCCTGTAATATCAATTCCGAGGATCTTTTTTTTTTATGATTCTTTTGATAAGCATTTAACTTTCCCTCCAACTGTTCTCCCTCCTGCCATTGAACAGGAAAGAAAAATAAAACAAGTAAGTCCAGGGAAACAAATTCCCGCTTTGGCCATGTCTAAAAATATACATTCTTCCTTTTAATTTCATTTCCTTTTTGGCAGGAAGTGGGTAGCATAACCCATCCTCCATCTTCTGGATTCATGGTTTATTATTGACTTCATCAGAGTTGTAAAATCTTTCAAAACCATTTTTTCTCTACATTTGTTTTCATTGTTTAAATTGTTCTCCAAACTCTACTCCCTTCATTCTGCATCAGTTCATAAAGATCATCCCAGTTTTCTCTGAAAAAAAAATTCACTTTGCCAGTTCTTATGACATAATAATATTCCATGGCATTCATATATCATAATTAGTTCTGTCATTCTCTAATTTAACTGTATCCACTTAGTTTCCAGTTCTTTGACACTACAAAAAGAACTGCTATGACTATTTTGCACATATGAGTTCTTTTCCACAGAATCTTCCTCCGATAACCACAGACTTTCTCTAGTACTGTCATAAGACTGATCAGCTTTTGTTTCTCATAAGTAGCCCAAGAAGGCAGTTGTGGTGTCTTGTGATTCCAAGGTGTTAAAAGCATGAGAGAGAATGTGTGTTTATAATGGTGTAGATTTATGTATAAGAGAAGAGGACTTGAGGAATAGAGGGGATGAAATTGGGAGATATTAACACCGATGAAACTTAAGGACATCTGTAGAGGTGTCAAACATGTGGCCTATGAATGAGGCCCACAACCCTCCCCATTGCCTTGAACCAGATTAAAATGTAATTGAGAAATATTTGACAAAATAAACTAGAATAGAATATGATGTTAATAGTGGTTTTCTAAGGCAATATGAATCCCATGGGTATCCTTATGTATGATTTAGAGGTTCTGTTTCCATTGGACTTTTCTATTCTTCCCAGCCCTTAGGTTATCTGGAGTGGGTAGAAGAATATTAGAAGTAAAATTAAATTATTCCTTCCTCTATTTTTTCAGCACCATAGGGAAGAGAAATTTGAAGACTTGTGAGAAAAGGGCAGTGTGAACTATTCAAGAGGTTAAGAAAGGTGCCAGAAGGCCCATTACTGTTTAGATAATGACAAGAGGAGGAGGGGTATAATGCAGAGTTGTGCCAGACTATGGTTAATCCCATGCAGTGAACCAAGAAGAAGCTGGTACTTTTGTTGTTTAGCTGTTTTTGCCTCTTGGTGACTCCATTTGGAATTTTCCGGGCAAAGATACAGAAGTGATTGGCCATTTTCTTCTCCAGCTCATTTTACAGGTGAAAAAACTGAAACAAGGTTAAATGATTTGCCCACATAGCTACTAAGTGTGTGAGGTCAGATTTGAACCCGATGAGAAGATTGATTAAATAATGAATACACAACCTTGAATATATAGAGGTGACATGGTATAGAAAATTGGGTTTGGAGTCAAGAATAACTCAGTTTAGGTCCTTCCTTCCTT